>NC_042624.1:89009411-89224411 GCF_901001135.1 Rhinatrema bivittatum
CTTGCTTTGGCTTTTTTAAAAAAGTTTTTATTATGAGTTTTTACCTCTATGGCCAATTTCATTTCAAATTCTCTCTTCGCCAGTCTTATGTTTATCCTGCTTATGTTTATCCTATTTTCTTCAGATGGATCCTTCTTCCAATTTTTGAAGGATGATTTTTTTTGGCTAAAATAGCCTCTTTCACCTCACCTTTTAACCATGACGGAAATTGTTTTGCCTTCCTTCCACCTTTCTTAATGCATGGAATACATCTTAACTGCGCCTCTAGGATTGTATTTTTAAACAATGACCATGCCTGTTGAACACTTAATCTCTGCAGCTGCACCTTTCAGTTTTTTTCTTTTTTCCTCATTTTATCAAAGTTTCCCTTTTGAAGGTTTAGTGTTAGAGCTGTACATTTACTTATTGTCCCCCCTTCCAGTTATTAGTTTAAATTTGATGTTATGATCACTATTGCCAAGTGGCCCCACCACCATTACCTCTCTCACCAAATCCTGCATTCCACTAAGAAGTTAATCTAAAATAGCTCCCTTTCTTGTTGGTTCCTGAACCAATTGCTCCATGAAGCAGTCTTTTATTACATCCAGGAACTTTATGTCTCTAGCAAGTCCTGATGTTACATTTACCCAGTCAATATTGGGGTAATTGAAATCTCCCATTATTACTGCACTGCCAAATTGGTTAGCTTACCTGATTTCTCTTAGCATTTCATCATCTGTCTGACCATTTTGTCTAGGTGGACGGTAGTATACTCCTATCACTATACTCTTACACAACACACATGGGATTTCTACCCATATAGATTCTACTGAGCATTTAGTCTCTAGTATGATCTTTATCCTGTTAGACTCTATACACTCCCGGACATAAAGTACCACATCCCCACCAAGTTGGTCCTCCCTTTCATTGCGTTATAATTTGTACCCTGATATAGCACTGTCCTATTGGTTATCCTCCTTTCACCAAGTCTCTGGGCTGGTACAATAGTATGATTTAGATAAGACCCTGATTGATTTTTAATGAGAAAGTGTCTCTTGCCTAAAAATCAAGGGTTGAGTGGATGGAACGACAGATACTAGAATTAACTCTATCTTGCTTATTACCTCAGACACACACAAACTCTAAAGAATATATCTCTCTTAGTCACCTTTCCCCAAACCTTTATAAGTCCAAAGATTTCCCAAAGCAATACTTACCAAACCTTTTTAACCACCATTAAATTGATCGTATGCTTCCGGTCCTCTTCTACTGCAAAGGGTGTAGGGCCTCTGGAAGCTGGGGCTGTGGAATTCAATCCCTGGATCGCTTGTGGTGACCTCTGGACTCCTCTCCCGGGGGATGCTGGGAGCAGTAGGCAGATGAGCCTTCCGGGATTGAACAGGAGGGCAGCCATGGGGGGAAGGAGGGATGGACAATATGTATAATGATTGTCATACTGTAAAGTAACCTGGTTGCTGTGTTAACCCACTTTGACACAAAGAAACAGAGGACAGCAAAGAAGGAAATGCATCAATAGTTTATTTATTATGATTTATTACCTGCCTATGTGAAAGAGAACCCAGCCCAGGTGGGGGACAAAAAGTTAAACCTGAGCAACAAAGAAATCCATGCAGTCTGGGCCTTACAGATGGAGCATAGTATAAATAATCCTTATATATACATAGGCAATACTATATCTGTATAATACATCAAATTAACCATAAAACACTGAATAAATAGTGCACATACATGTATGTTGTTACACATTGCTCAAGCTGTATGAGAAGGGAACAAAGGAGAGAACAAGAGACAGCAGAGTGACAGAGGGCAGGTAGAATCTAAGACATGAGAAAAGGGCAGCCATGGAGGCAGGGATTGAACAGCGATTTTCTTAAGTTATCAGTTTGATTCTGAGTGTGATTTCACCACTTTATAAGCCCCCTAGGTTATACCTTTGTCTTATCCACAGATGACAGATAAATCTTGATTTTGGAGCTCAAAAATATCCTCGACTTATGAGATCACTTATATACACGGATGTACGGTAATTCCGATGTTGGTTCCTTTCAAGGATCTGCAGGAGAATTCAGACCATTTGGTTTCTGGGTCATTCCTTCGTCAAGGTGGAGAAAGCCATACAGTCCAACATTTTTCTGAGGGATGGGCAAGCAGAAAGTTATACCTGAGAGTTATACCTGAGAGTATACTCATCCCCTTTCTTTGCCAGCTTCTGGTAGAACCGGCATAAACTGAGGATTACTCTGATATTTTGGTCATTTACCTTGGCAGTAATGATGTAGGCAAATATGCCGTTTGTTGTCTCTTGATGAAAATGATTTGTGGCATGGCTCTCATTTTGTCCTCTGTGACACAGTCCTTCCAGGTCAGGTTGGAAATAATCCCTTGCTTCAAATTTGCACATTTAAGATTCTGGACTAAGGGCGTGGCCAGGCTTAATAGTCAAGTAGACAGAGTGGTTGCACTGTTAGGTGGGCAGCATGTGCCACATGATTAGGTGGTTAGTGTGCAAAGCTTTTCAAAAAGAATGGGATAAACCTATTAAAAAATGGATTATTCTTGAACTCTCTGCACAAAGTTCAGTTGAACCATATCACTGAAGCCCAGGGATAAGATAGAGTGCTGGGCTGTGATAAGATTTTGGGAGCACACCTTCCCTTTTTAAAATATATTTGCATGCTTTTGTGCAGGAAAGCTTACCTATCACAGGTATGTTAGAATCGGAGGGGGGGGATTGGATGAGATGAAGGCAGGTTCTATTGGCCTGTATATGGCAGGCTGTCGCTTATGTAGGGCCATAGGGCAGTCTCTGGCTCGGGCATTAATGGGCAAGATCTTGTGATCCATGTCAGGCCTTGCAAAATGCGCCTTAAGGCAGGAATAAGCACCAATGCCCGCTGGAGCGCCCAAGACAGTTTGTGTTACCCTAATGGCTCTCATAGGATGCAGGCTGGTGCAGAACCCTCCCCTGAGCAGGGAGGGGAGGAAGGGGAACTTACAATATTTTGAGGCTCTGTAGCTGGCAACAGAATTATTTGTTAGTAAAGATGCAACCACTTATATTTCCAAATCCACCTATTTGGATCCATTTGTGAGTTTGGATGTTTCAATCATCCTAGGTTATGGAACACAGACAGGGAATGGATCCTAGATCAGTACTGTTATTTGTAAGTCAGTGTTAAATCAGTGAAAAAAAATCCACATTTTCAGTTCTGCCATTCTTGCAGATCATGTGGCAAACTCTGTTTAAGACTACAAAAAGTTTTACTAGGTCACTAATTCAAAATTGTTGAAGTATTCATATTTTCCATAATATATTTATAGGAACAATGCTATTGGGTTTATTGGTTTAAAACAATAACTACCACAATCTTGCCTTCCCTGGCACACCTCTGCTGCCATTAGGATGTTGAGTCTTGGAGTAACTTGCAGCTGCTAAAAGGAGTGGGACCCAGTCACATCGACATAGCAGGAGAGAAATTGCTGCTCCATTTTCTGCTCCAGCTCCTCTCCTTGCTGTGTTTCATATATACTGCCTGTTACCATAGGGTCAGGAGGTGGTGTTGTGTCAGGCACAGTAGCAGTGGTCTGCACTCCAGTCCAAGAGCAGGAAGAGAGGAGGAAGAGAAGGGGTGAATGCTGGGGTGAGGGGTATAGAAAAAAAATGTTGACCAAGGGTGGGGTGTGCGCAAAACGGAGCTATTATTGGGTAAGGAAGAGACAGCACTAGAATTGTGTGGCCTGGGCTGGGTGAGGGAGAGAACATACTAGAAAATTTGCTGGGCATAGGAACCTGTAAGAGAGATACCAGATGTACTATGACTGTATGCAACAAAATATGAATTCTACCTTCTATGAATGCTGACCTCAGAGGGACAGAGACTTTAAAAGATGGACGCCAACATGCATGTTCCAGCATAGAAGCACTGTCTCAGCAGAGAGAAACAAGATAAAAACTTTGACCAGCACAGCAATGCTACCCAGCTTATCAGATCAGCTTAACTATAAGCTTCTTTCTAAATAAAAAGTAAAAGCCCTAGGACAGCCAGAGAAGAAAGTCAAAAACAACTTAATCCCAGAGCAGAAAACACAGCTTGTTCAAGGACTAATTCACTGGACAGGAGCAGCCCCCCCCCCCCCCCCAAATGAACAAGGGGGGAGCATCTGAAAGGAAGAAAGGTGCTGACATAACATGTGACCTGACAGTCCAGAGTTGCCACACAGTAGGATCAATGACTGCCCCCATAGAAAAGGGGGTGGGGTCAGCGAGCTAAAATGCAGAGATGACACCATCTGCCCGCTGCATGGCTATGCATGAACTTTTTGTACCATTCATCAGCTGTTATAAGAAAGGGCAAACAAGAAAAAAGGGAGAGATACCTGATGACACAGAGGCATCAACCCTTCTCCTCCCTGTGTTGAGGAGTTAGAGGACTGGAGTGTGCAGGGAGACTGGAGAGAGGAAAGCCCTGCCTGATATCTGGCCACCTGCCACAAACCTAGGGACAGCCTCAGAGCTGAGAGATGCCTCCTCAGCTCAGCCAGTACAAGCACCAATGAAGCAAGCTCTTTTCCTCAAGACAGTCCACGAGATCTCCAGGCAGAGATGGCCCCAGAGCTGAGAGGTGGCTCCTCAGCCCAGCCAGTACAAGGACCAAGAAAGCAAGCTCTTTCCCTTGAGATGGAACCAGAGATCTCCAGCCAGAGACTGAAGTAGAGGGAAACAGAATGGAATCTCCTAAAGTTGGGTGGGGCTAGCCAGTTACCTTTATTAATATTCTATTCAGGCTAAGGTTTCCAGCACATTTCAGTCCATAAATGATACAGAGATGTTTTTTTTAGTATAAACCGATGTGAAGTAGCAAGGACTGGAGAGACATGTACGGTTTATTTTCTTCTAAATGCAAATCCTGCAAAGCTTCAAGCAGGCGTAACTTGCACAACAAAGGTAGGGGGGGGATTTAGGCGTAACTTGCACAACAAAGGTAGGTGGGGATTTAGGCTGGGGGGTGGGGGGATACGGAGGGAATGGAGGCAGGCTGCGCGGCTCGGCGTGCGCAGGCTGCTGATTTTGCGCAGCCTTGTGCGCGCCGACCCCGGATTTTATAAGATACTCGCGGCTACACGCGTATCTTATAAAATCTAGCGTACTTTTGTTCTCGCTGGTTGCACGAACAAAAGTATGCACGCACGCGCGTACTTATTTAAGATCTACCTCAGTGTATTAAAACACAAGACAATCATTTTTATTACTTACCTTTCCATTCTTCCTATCCAAAATAGAGACTTCTAATATCCCATCCTGAATGCATTTAAGATTACATGTGAGTTCAGTACATTTGATATGAAGTTTAGGGTAGGGGGAGGGGGGAGAAAAGGGAGAATGTGTATGCTTGTTATCTAGGTATGAAATTGTTTAGCATTCTATTGCAGCTGACCCATTGCTTATACCTGATCAGTAATGGTATTTGATGTTTGTTATATGATGTTCGGTGTGTTCTGATCTATGCCTTTGCTAATAAACAGAAAATTACAAAAAAAAAACCATTTGATATGAAGTTTGTTTGTACAAGCTTTTCCACATCTAATTGATAATTTAATTATCTTGTACATGATTTTATTTTTCTTAATTAAAATTACTTGTATTTTGGTTATATTTTATTGTATTTTGTTCTAATTTATTTTTTAGATTTTATTTTATTTTTAGATGTTTTATATGTTTTATTAGTTATTGTTAGTCATGCTTATTTTAATTGTCATTGCTTTTTTTACATTTGTAATTGTGATTAATCAAGCAATAGTAATAATAATAATAAACATAACATATGCTTTGGCTGGCTTTCTTCTTTTGAAGCTACATTGGTTATCTGTGAAGTTACAATGTGAGTTTAAACTTCTTGTATTCAATTTTATGATCTTGCATGGAACTTGTCCCTCCACATGTGTCTCATAGGCTATGTTGGAAATCATCTAGAAAAGTACTTTCATAATATTGTCATCAACTCCAACTTCCATCAATTAAAACCTAAAGACATGTTAAATTACAAAATACATCATTCTGTATGATAATTCCTAATTTATGGAATGATCTTCCTTTGTTGATTAGGGAGAAGAAACCTAATGTAGTTTTGCTGCAAAGTGAAGACCTGGTTATGGTGTCTGATGTATGATTACTTTGAGTTACCAGTAGTAGAAATTGAGTAGATTCAATCTTTGAAAGGAGTGGTTATATAGGTACTTTATATATTGCTGATTTTATCGTTCTTTTTGTTTTATTTGCTTTATTACATTGCTTTGGAAGAATTTACTGTAAAATCTGGAAAACAATTCATATTTAGCAAGGAATTTAATAATTAGCTTTTCCATTTGAAGTGAGGTATGTCATCTGATGAACTACCTTGAACTGGCCTTGCATACAAATGGGCATTACTATGCATTATTAAGCCATCTTGGAACAGTAGCACATGTGCAAAACTGGTATAGCATTTTTCATCTTTGCTTGACTTTATTAGCTTATAATCACAACATAAGAACATAAGAAAATGCCATACTGGGTCAGACCAAGGGTCCATCAAGCCCAGCATCCTGTTTCCAACAGTGGCCAATCCAGGCCATAAGAACCTGGCAAGTACCCAAAAACTAAGTCTATTCCATGTTACCATTGCTAATGGCAGTGGCTATTCTCTAAGTGAACTTAATAGCAGGTAATGGACTTCTCCAAGAACTTATCCAATCCTTTTTTAAACACAGCTATACT
This sequence comes from Rhinatrema bivittatum, assembly GCF_901001135.1. Lineage (NCBI taxonomy): Eukaryota > Metazoa > Chordata > Amphibia > Gymnophiona > Rhinatrematidae > Rhinatrema > Rhinatrema bivittatum. Next base: position 89,016,166 of record NC_042624.1, read on the forward strand.
AACTGCACGAACCACATTCTCTGGCAACAAATTCCAGAGTTTAATTGTGCGTTGAGTAAAAAAGAACTTTCTCCGATTAGTTTTAAATGTGCCCCTTGCTAACTTCATGGAGTGTCCCCTAGTCCTTCTACTATCCGAAAGAGTAAATAACCGATTCACATCTACCCGTTCTAGACCTCTCATGATTTTAAACACCTCTATCATATCCCCCCTCAGTCGTCTCTTCTCCAAGCTGAAAAGTCCTAACCTCTTTAGTCTTTCCTCATAGGGGAGTTGTTCCATTCCCCTTATCATTTTGGTAGCCCTTCTCTGTACCTTCTCCATCGCAATTATATCTTTTTTGAGATGCGGCGACCAGAATTGTACACAGTATTCAAGGTGCGGTCTCACCATGGAGCGATACAGAGGCATTATGACATTTTCTGTTTTATTCATCATTCCTTTTCTAATAATTCCCAACATTCTGTCTGCTTTTTTGACTGCCGCAGCACACTGAACCGACGATTTCAATGTGTTATCCACTATGACACCTAGATCTCTTTCTTGGGTTGTAGCACCTAATATGGAACCCAACATCGTGTAATTATAGCATGGGTTATTTTTCCCTATATGCATCACCTTGCACTTATCCACATTAAATTTCATCTGCCATTTGGATGCCCAATTTTCCAGTCTCACAAGGTCTTCCTGCAATTTATCACAATCTGCTTGTGATTTAACTACTCTGCACAATTTTGTGTCATCTGCAAATTTGATTATCTCACTCGTTGTATTTCTTTCCAGATCATTTATAAATATATTGAACAGTAAGGGTCCCAATACAGATCCCTGAGGCACTCCACTGTCCACTCCCTTCCACTGAGAAAATTGCCCATTTAATCCTACTCTCTGTTTCCTGTCTTTTAGCCAGTTTGCAATCCACGAAAGGACATCGCCACCTATCCCATGACTTTTTACTTTTCCTAGAAGCCTCTCATGAGGAACTTTGTCAAACGCCTTCTGAAAATCCAAGTATACTATATCTACCGGTTCACCTTTATCCACATGTTTATTAACTCCTTCAAAAAAGTGAAGCAGATTTGTGAGGCAAGACTTGCCCTGGGTAAAGCCATGCTGACTTTGTTCCATTAAACCATGTCTTTCTATATGTTCTGTGATTTTGATGTTTAGAACACTTTCCACTATTTTTCCTGGCACTGAAGTCAGGCTAACCGGTCTGTAGTTTCCCGGATCGCCCCTGGAGCCCTTTTTAAATATTGGGGTTACATTTGCTATCCTCCAGTCTTCAGGTACAATGGATGATTTTAATGATAAGTTACAAATTTTTACTAATAGGTCTGAAATTTCATTTTTTAGTTCCTTCAGAACTCTGGGGTGTATACCATCCGGTCCAGGTGATTTACTACTCTTCAGTTTGTCAATCAGGCCTACCACATCTTCTAGGTTCACCGTGATTTGATTCAGTCCATCTAAATCATTACCCATGAAAACCTTCTCCATTACGGGTACCTCCCCAACATCCTCTTCAGTAAACACCGAAGCAAAGAAATCATTTAATCTTTCCGCAATGGCCTTATCTTCTCTAAGTGCCCCTTTAACCCCTCGATCATCTAACGGTCCAACTGACTCCCTCACAGGCTTTCTGCTTCGGATATATTTAAAAAAGTTTTTACTGTGAGTTTTTGCCTCTACAGCCAACTTCTTTTCAAATTCTCTCTTAGCCTGTCTTATCAATGTCTTACATTTAACTTGCCAATGTTTATGCTTTATCCTATTTTCTTCTGTTGGATCCTTCTTCCAATTTTTGAATGAAGATCTTTTGGCTAAAATAGCTTCTTTCACCTCCCCTTTTAAATATGCCGGTAATCGTTTTGCCTTCTTTCCACCTTTCTTAATGTGTGGAATACATCTGGACTGTGCTTCTAGAATGGTATTTTTTAACAATGACCACGCCTCTTGGACATTTTTTTACTTTTGTAGCTGCTCCTTTCAGTTTTTTTCTAACAATTTTTCTCATTTTATCAAAGTTTCCCTTTTGAAAGTTTCCCTTTTGAAAGTTTAGCACGAGAGCCTTGGATTTGCACACTGTTCCTTTTCCAGTCATTAAATGAAATTTGATCATATTATGATCACTATTGCCAAGTGGCCCCACCACCGTTACCTCTCTCACCAAGTCCTGTGCTCCACTGAGAATTAGATCTAAAATTGCTCCCTCTCTCGTCGGTTCCTGAACCAATTGCTCCATAAAGCTATCATTTATTCCATCCAGGAACGTTATCTCTCTAGCGTGACCTGATGATACATTTACCCAGTCTATATTGGGGTAATTGAAGTCTCCCATTATTACTGCACTACCAATTTGGTTAGCTTCCCTAATTTCTCTTAGCATTTCACTGTCCATCTCACCATCTTGACCAGGTGGACGGTAGTATACCCCTATCACTGTAGTCTTCCCTGATACACAAGGGATTTCTACCCATAAAGATTCAATTTTGTATTTAGTCTCATGCAGGATGTTTATCCTGTTGGACTCTATGCCATCCCGGACATAAAGGGCCACACCTCCTCCCGACTGCTCCTCTCTGTCATTGCGATATAATTTGTACCCCGGTATAGCACTGTCCCATTGGTTATCCTCTTTTCACCATGTCTCTGAGATGCCAATTAAGTCTATGTCATCATTTACTGCTATACATTCTAATTCTCCCATCTTACTTCTTAGGCTTCTGGCATTAGCATACAAACATTTGAAAGTTTGTTTTTTGATTGTATTTTTATTCTGCTTTTTAATTGATAGGGTTAAGTTAGAATTTTTTAGCTCAGGTGAGTTTTTAGTTACAGGCACTTGGACTACTTTTCTAATTATTGGAACCTCACTGTCGGGATGCCCTAATTCTAATGCATCATTAGTATCCTTTAAAGATACATCTCTCCGAACCATGCGCTGCTGAGCGACTGTCGGCTTTCCCCTTTGTTCTAGTTTAAAAGTCCTATTTAGACATTTATATTTTAGTTTTGTTCTGTATTTAGTTTTGTATTTGTGTTAATAATTTGATATTTTAATATGTTTTAATATATGGTTCATCTTTTAACAGCAGAGAATTTAAGATTGAGTGGGATATAAATAAAACACAAAATAATATATAAAACCAAAATCTCTTAACAGATAAAACTGTTTAAAACCATTTTACCCTTACAAAACCCTGCAAATTCATATCTTTTACTCTTTGTAAGGCAGATTATTACATTTTCCCGTAACAGAGGTATCAGTTAAATCTCATGATGATCCAAAAGAAGTAGGAGCAGAAAGTAACTTGAAATAATTTAGTAAAAGATTGAAAACATGGCTTAATAGGGATGGGCATTTGGGAGAAATGAAATAGGAAATTAGATGAAATTTCCTATATTGTTTCATTTCATTATTAAAATGAAACTATTGAAAATCCGACAAAATTTTGTTGGTTTTCACATTTTGTTTTGAAAACAAAATTACAGGTCAGTCATCAAAATGCATTATGGCATTAACACATATGGTAATAAGTTAATGCCATAATGTATGCGATAACAGTAGCACATGGTACGAATGCAAATATTTGGAAAGGGTGGGATCAGGGAGGAGTTTGAGCGGGATTTAGGTAAATGAGGGGCAATATTGCACTGTGCTATAGCATATCACATGTTATAGCACAGTTTTCACACTGGAAATAACTACATCTTTTTTCCTGGCGTTAAGCTGTACGACATGGCTGTAATGCAATTTGCGATAAATTTTTAGAATTGCATTTTGGCCATTTCTGGGCTTGGGAGGAATAGAGGGAAGAGGGAGAAAGGGAGGGGGTTGAAGGGAGAGATGGAGTGGAGTGTAGTAGAGAGAGAGCCTCTGGGGAGGCCCTCACAGTGTGCAACTATTTATATCTCTATAGTATGGCCACCTAATAGGTCAAGGTGAGGTGGTGGTTTAGGGTGTAGGGGCCAGTTTCTCATGTAGAGTGAGACATATGAACAGCACAGTACACCTCAGTGAAGATTTGACATCATTTGGAGTGAGGAAACTATCACAAAGATTAAATTTTGTACTATGTTTTCTCGCCCTAGCTTGATGGTACCCTGTTATAGAGTCCATCAAGCTAGGGTGAGAGAAAATAGTACTCAGGCCTCAGAGGTCCTCAGTCTTATTTCTACGGTCTTCGTTTGTAAAATAATGCAGTCCATTTGGGAAGTACCAGAAATTACCTCTGGTACTTCCTCCCCAGTGGAGGGTGCAATTTTGATGTATGGCAGCCTCTGCTGGGAAAAAAGCACCGGAGTTAATAAGCCCAGCAGAGAGACCCAGTCTTCCAACCAGGTTGCAGGCATTGGATCCTGGCCTCCAGGTCAGATCCGGGCATTGGGCCTATCTCTGGACTGAGGTCCAGGCCTTAAAGCCTGATCTGTGCATAGGGCCTAGGCTGAGGTTGCAGCGACCTACCATGGCTTAGGCCTACGCAAGGCTGAGGCTTCAGCATGGGTCTAGGTGTCGGGACTATCCTGAAGCTTAGGCCCTGGTTGAAGCCTCGGCCTTATGTAGGCCTAGGTTGCAATAGTTTGCCATGATCTTGGCTGACGCCCTATGCAATGCCCAGGCTTCGGCCTGGACCTAGGCCTCAATGTCTGATCTCCCCTGGATCTGGTAAGTGGAGGCCAGGGAGGATCTTGGCACCAGCATTATTTTGGTGGAAGGGATGGCTGGAGGGCTTGAGAGGTCCCTTTTTTTTTTCTTTTTTGTTTTTCTCAATGTTTATTTCATTTTGTTTCACTACAATGAAATAAACATTGGACAAAACGAAATTTGTGAAAAACTAAACCCTGAAAACGAAATGAAAAACAAGAGATTTTTTTCTTCCCACCCCTATGGCTTATGTCTACAGCAATTTTAAATAATCATGTTAAGAGAAAATGAAAGAAGTTTGGGAAACTGCCTGGTCAGCAAATTTGTGTTAGAAATGCTATTTTATTCAATGCACTATTGTATTGAATTGCATATATTAAGATTGTACATCACACTTTGAGAGTTTTTGAAAATAGTAAAGAGGTTGATAAATATTAATAAATAAAGATTTGCTATAATATTGCAATAGAAGATCTGGGGGGCATGCGAATAACATTTTCCAAACTTTGCTTTCAAAATAAAAAAGGCGAGTCACATGAAGACCAACTAGTGAGTGATCATCCTAAGCAAAGCTCCAACACAGGCCCTGCAAGTTCTACTAAATTAGCCCTGCATTGCTCCACAGTTTGGGTTTCTTTTTGTTACCTTTAAGATTTCCTCTCAGGGACCTTACTTTCGTGTGATTTCATGGACAGATTTGTTATCCGGGTATCTCTGAATACAGCTGCTAAGGTCAGAAAAACCACAATGGAGAAGGCCAAAAATGCCCTAGAAACCTTGCCCCTCAGCTTACCTTTTCAGAGGAATTTATAAAAGAAAACTCCTGCAAAATATTTAAGTTAGTCACCAAATTGGTTACTGATGATTTGGAGGAGACTTTCCAAATTGAAATCATTCTTGGAGGAAATGAACAAGGAGGAGAATTCACACGTTAGTCAGATTCAAGCGTCTGAGAATCAAATCTCCCAACAGGAGGATAGAATGGCAGAACTCTAAATGAAAGTAATCTCAATTACTGCAAATAAATGCACAACTACTAAACAAAGTGGAAGATCTTGAAACCAGATCTAGGAGGACTAATATTAATTTTGTCAGTATTCCTGAGTCAGTTAAGGACTCAGACTTGAAATATCTTTGTGAAAAAAATGCTTGCCAGAGCAGTTGGGACTAACTCCAAATGAGAGAGTGCATAGATCGGTAGCATTAAAGAAAATATTACCAAACCAACACAGGTCATTATTACAACTCAATTATGTGGACAAAGAAGAAATCATGGCTGTATTTTGTAAGAAAAGATTTTCACTACAAAGGCTCTCATATTCTATTCTCAACAAGAGTGATGGCAGAACGGTGAAAAATTACTCTATTGTACTGTACTCCATAAAGGAATTCGCTTTCAGTGGCAGTATCCAGCCGAACTAAAAGTCAGCTACCAAAGTTCTACAAAATTTGTGGGCACTAAATTGGAGATAACAGCGTTCATGTTTCAACTGGGCTAACAGTTTCTGTATGGTATATTTTTGATATACCATTTCCTGCAAAATTTTGAATCAACAACTTCTCTGTGGAGTTGAACTTTCATCTCACTCTAGTTTGTTGGGATCTGAGGAGGATTTGATTCAATTTTAGACTGGGCAATTACATCATATGTGTTCACTGTAACAGATTTAATATTCTTGGAATAAACCTAGTCGCAAAGAGCTTGGTTACATTAATTAATTGTTACATTACTAATTATTGTTAATGGTTACATTAATTAATTAATTCTATGGCAAGGTTTACTTGCTCTAATTTTCTCATTGTTCAAGTTGATACGAATTCTCTGACAGCATTTTTGTTTCTATACAGTTGTACATTTTCAGTGCTGCGCTTTGATAATAGGCTTATGTGTTGATTTTTATGTGAGTAATGCAGGGCTTTCAATTTCCATTCTGATATTAACAGTTATTATATGAAGGGGTCTGTGGAGAAGGTGCAGTGGGAAAGAATAAATTTTGATGGAGGGGGTGGGTATTAGGTGAAGGTATCTGAATCTTGTGGGCCAGTGTGTGTGGTTATTTGAGGGCTTGAATGTGTGTGTGTGAGATCTTGGGGCTCATTTATTAACCCTGGCAGCCCTTTGCCCTTACCATGTGACAGAGGCTACCGGTGCCATTGGCCACCCTGTCACATGGTAGGAGCAACGGATGGCTCACGCCATTTTGAATACTGGCAGCTGATGGCCCCCGGGAGCTGGAGATCGCGTGGAGCTCCCGGCCCCCCCCCCCCCCCCGCTGGACCACCAGGGACACTGAATGAGTCTTAGGGGGATCAGGAGGGTGGGGGGCTTTCTATTTAGTTAAATTTGAAGGATTGGGGCTTTTTTTTTTTTTTTTAATGAAATTGGCAACGGAAACAAAATTTCTGATTCAGGGGTGGACCAAAATGGCCCAGCCCCGAACCGATAAAATGAACCGGCACAAAATTTTTTTTTATGCACATTCTACTTGCTACATTGTACCTTTTTGACTGGTTCAATGCTTTGATATTAACTTTTCTTTAAATGTAGATGGGATTCACTCCCCAATAAAGAGGACAAAAATACCTAACATATTAGAACAACTGTAAAGCAGATAGTGGTAACTTTCAAACCTTTGCACGCATACGTCAGCCCGCACCCAGGTATACAGCCATTTTATAACATACGTGTGCATGTTATAAAATAGCCTGGCCACATGCATATGTGCCCGGAATTTTAAGTGGGTGCATGCAAATCCCATTTCTACCATGTAAATTGGGGATTTTTAATAGGGAGAATGTCAATGCCATTCCCAATTTTACCAGTTAATCCCCAGTTCACCCAGTTAAGAGATAGTTCCTCCAACCCATCCTGGTTTGATAGCCTCCATTCAACCCAGTTAGCCCCCAACCCTTAAAACCCCACAGATCTGCCTAATTTTCAAACGTACACAGCATCCATAGCAGAAGTAAAGTTATGCAGCAAAGGGCCTCAGCATGTGCAGACTTGAGTCAGTATTTACACACACATCTTATGGTCACGCCCCAAAATGCCCGTTCCCTGCCCAGACCACACCCCTGCTCTGCAATCTTGTGTGCGCGCTGCTGGAGATATGTGCCTTTCTCGGCGGCTTGTACGTGAGCCCGACTTCTTCGCCCATCCCCTAATTAATGCATGCGTCAGGCTTTTAAAATTAACCTCAGTGTCTATTTGTAAGACACACACCGGGACAAAAAAAAGAACATCTAAAACTGTGTAGAGACCTGCCTGGGCCACTATTTTTCAAGTTGGCACTGTGACATTGCTATTCTGATTAACAAGAATTTGCCTTTTCAGTTGGAGAAGCATATTCAAGACCCACATAGGTACTCTATTTTAATTGGCAATATAAAAATAAAAAGTATGCTTTGTGTAATACCTAAGTACCTGAATTATAATCCGCTTTGAAATGGCTGAAAAGCGGAATATAAATCAAATCACATCAAATAAGTAAATGAATAAATGAAAATACAGATAATGGCTCTTTTCTAATGTCCTGTCCAAGCTGTCATTCTGAGAGTTCTATAATTCTGGCTGATGATTTTAATATCACAATTGATAGCAGAATTGACTGTAAACCTGCAAAAGCCACTCAGGAAGGATTGGAAACATATGGGCATTGTTTATTTTTTTACTCTGAACTGCAGCTGATGGATATTTGGCACCACATTTTGCATCTGGAAGAGAGACACTTCACTTTCTAATCTGCTTTCTCATTTCCAATATTATTTTTACAAATGTTGTGGAACCCACTATTATTGATACTGTTCTTTCTGATCTTTCTGTTTCCCTGACATTAAAAGTAGGAGAGAATGGGCCACCATGTCCTTGGAGAATGAAACCTAATTTATTCTTTGATGCTAAATTTAATCCTGGCTTGGAGCAAACTTTATAAGGATAATATTTATTTGGGGTGAGTGACTTGACCTTTTGGGAAGCGGGCAAAACGGTCCTTAGAGGGCAGATTATTTAGGTGGTTGGTAGGAGGAAAAAGAGGGATGTGTGTATTTTGCAGTTGACTGGGAGACTAGGCATGCAAATAAAATTTGGTGTGGACAAGTGTAAGGTGATGCACTTAAAGGTGAACTTTAAAAGCCCAATGCGCGCCAAAATTAGGGGATACATGAATATGTCGGGCTTGCACATGCAAGATTTTAAAAGCCGGCCGGATTCATGCATACTTACTGCCGTGCGCATAAATGAAAAGTTCAAAAAGGGGGCGGGGCATGGGCATTCCTGGATTCAAACTTGAAATTTGTGCATAAAAATTTAAATACACTGGTGTGTGCCAGAGTCCCCCTGCTGCATAACTTTACTTCTGCTATAGATGTCGTGTAAGCTGAAAAAAAAATTCTAGGCAGATAAGCATGGTTTTAAAGGTCAGAGATAACAGGGGAGAAAGGATGCTAATAAGCTTGGGGAGGTGGGGGGGAGGGGGGTTGGAAGTCTGGGTAAACTGGAAACGAACTGGGAAAACTGGTAATGGCATCTGTGTGTGAGTCTTATTCGGTAGAAGCGGCATTTGCAAGCATAGATGGTAACTCAAACAGCCGTGCAGGTGCACATATATGCGCATATGCTGGTTCCTACCAAAGGAAGTTGCCTTATGATATGTGTGTATATGCACGCATGGTATAAAATAGGCTGTACACATGCACACAATTTTAAATATTCATGCGCATGGGCGTGCAAATGCCACCTCTACCATGTAAATGGGGGAATTTTAATAGGCATGTGTGCCAACACAATCACCTGTCTCCCCAGGTAAAGGATAAGACTTCCTAAACTCCCTAGTTAATTAGTCTCCCTTTTGCCCCGTTAGCCCCTATCCTTAAAACCCTGCTGACTAGCCTAGTTTTTTTTTTTTTGTTTGTTTTAAGACTTGCATGCCATCCATAGCAGAAGTAAAGCTATGCAATAGGGGACCCTGGTGTGCACTTGTGTGCATATTTATGTGCTGGTTTCATTCATAAATCCTGGAATGCTTATGTCCAGCCCATGCCCTGCCTCTTTCCGGAAATCAATTTTTTTGCATGTACTAGGAGATGCGTGCATACTCGGGTGGCTTTTAAAATCTGGTCATGCACTGGCTCTACTTTTGCGCATATCTCCTGGCTTTGGCTCATGACGAGCTTTTGAAATTCACCCCATAGGCACGTCCACTTAAAATTTAGCACACATACGTGCATGTGTTATAAAATGGCTGTGTCCCTGGTTGTGGGCCAACAAATGTGCAGCGGTTTAAAAGTTACCTTCCCTGGGAAGAGTAACCCAAAATATAGTTATACATTGCAAGGTTCCTCATTAGAGGTCATCAGTCAGGAAAAAGATCCAGGTACCATCATTGATAACACATTCAAATCTGCTCAATGTGCAGCAGCATTCAAAAAAGCAAATAGAATAGGCATTAATAAAAAAGGAATGAGGAATAAAACAGAATATCATAATGTCTCTCTATCACTCCATAGTGTTACCTCATCTTGCATAGGGTGTGCAGTTCTGGTCACTTCATTTCAAAAAATATATAGCAGAATTAGAAAAGGTATAGAGAAGGGCGACCAAAATAATAAAAGGGGAATGATTCCTCTATGAGGAAAGACTAAAGAGGTTAGGACACATTAGCTTGGAGAAGAAACAGCTGAGGGGAGATATAATAGAGATCTATAAAATAATGAGTGGAATAAAACAATTAAATGTGAATTGGTTGTCAACTGTTTCACAAAGTACAAAGACTAGAGGGCACACAATGAAGTTACTAAATTTTACATTTAAAACTAATAAGAGAAAATATTTTTTTTTTACTTAATGCATAATTAAGCTCTGGAATTTGTTGCCAGAGGATGTAGTACAAAATTGTTAGTGTAGCTATGTTTATAAAAGGTTTGGACAAGTTCCTGGAGAAAAAGTTCATAAACCATTATTAAGATGGAGTTACAAAAATCCACTTCTTATCCCTAGGATGAGCAATATGGAATCTATCTACCCCTTGGGATCCTGCCAGATACTACTAACTTGGATTGATCACTAGGGATGTGCATTCGTTCAAAATGAATGCACAATCCGCAACGTATAGGTCCCTATTCGTTGCATTCCTGGAGTTCTGAAACGTATGGCAAACCCCCACGAATCACTAATGAATAAAACCCCCACCCTCCTGACCCCCCCCCCCAAGACTTGCCAAAAGTCCCTGGTGGTCCAGCGGGGGTCCAAGAGCGATCTCCTGCACTCGGGCCATCGGCTGCCGGTATTCAAAATGGCGCCAGCCGTCCATTGCTCCTACCATGTGACAGGGGCCGACCAATGGCACTGGTAGCCCCTGTGACATAGTAAGGGCAAAGGCTATCGGCACCATTTTGAATACCGGCAGCCGACGGCCTGAGTGCAGGAGAATGCTCCAGGACCCCCGCTGGACCACCAGGGACTTTTGGCAAGTCGGGGGGGGGGGGGGGTTCAGGAGGATGGGGGGTTGTAGTTAATTAAATTTAAAGGGTTAGGATGGGTTTTTTTTTGTTTTGTTTTTTGTTTTGTTTTTTAACTTTAATGGGAAACGAATAGCATATGTAACTAATGGACGAATCGGGGTCCCCCGAAAACGGATGTAACAGATTTGGGTCCCGACGAATACGAAAACCGACTCGAACGTATCCGTCCCTGCTGCACATCCCTATCGATCACTGTTGGAAAAGGATACTTAGCTTGATGGACCTTTGATCTGACCCAGTATGGCAATATTATGTTATTATGATTCAATGATATTCAGGAACTTTAAACAGCATATTTGTTCTATTCAGGACTTAGATAAGAAGAAACTTCAGGACACAACGAAGCATCTTAGTAGAATATCTGGCATAGAGGGCCACAAAATCCATTTTTTACACAATTAAATTGCACAAGTGAACTTTTGACATATAGATACTATACTCTCTATATAACAGCCATTAGATCTCCAACAGGTCATAGAATGCATAGGCTGTCAAATTTCCCAAATGTCTGTAGAATTTATTTTTTTTTAAAGAATTTATATTCCATACAATCTAGCTCTGAATCTTCCCTGCTTTTTTTTTTTTTTTTTTTTTAAATAAAGCGTCTTCATTTGTTTCCTGATCAGATTGTTTATCTCAATGGGCCAGTTTCAAAGTGGAGGTGCAAGCTCATTGTACTGAAACTAAATAAAGCATCAGAGCCGGATGGCCTGGCAATGAGTTTTACAAAATTCTGGGATATTTAGTGTTACCAGAACTAAAGGCAGTATTTGAGGAAACTGTGGAGGTTAAGCAGTTCTCTTCTGATATGAATAGGGCATTGATTAATATCTTACTTAAGAAAGGGAAAGATCTTGAGATGCCCAAATTCTTCTGTACCATATAACTACTTAATTCTGTTTTAAAAACCTTAGCTTATATTTTGCGACCTGGCTCAACTATGTAATCCCCTCGTTGGTTGCCTCTGACTAAGTGGGTTTTGTATGGAACCAATACTCTTGTCACTAATGTGACCGAAGCATTGTTGGTACTTGAAACTAAGTAGTAAAAAGCTCTTCATTTGAGGCTAAATGCAGAGAAAGCATTTGACTAAGTCGATTGGACATATTTATTTTCGCTAGTAACCAATTACATGTTCTTTGATTTTTTCTTGCATGGTTTGTTGGTTTTGTATGACATACCTAGTGCTATTCATTGGTCACCCTTCTGATTCATTTTCTTTATGTAGGGGTACTAGACTACATAAAATTATTACTGTTACTGCTATTGTTTCTGGAGCTCCTAGCAATTAGGTTGTGGGATTTAGCTATATTTCAAGAAATTGCAGTCCAGCAACATGAAATCAAATTTAGCCTGTTTGTGGATGACATTTTATTCATGGGAGATCCTAAGACATCTATTCTGGCAATACTGGATGAAACTTCCCATTTTGATCTATTCTCTGGGATACATATTAATTTTTCTAAATCTCTTTTCTTTTAAATGAATCTTTGCCTCACAGGTGGGATAATACCTTTCTTTTCTCTTAGACTGCAGATCACTTTCTATACCTAGGAATTAAGCTAATCAGGACATAGGCAATTTATAATTTCAATATTTGGGCAGCTAGTGTTGGTGTGAAGTCCTTGTTGACTAACTGGCTTTATCTTTGTTTGGCAGGTGTATACCGTTGAAAATTCTGCCTAAAATATTATACCCTCTCAAAATGATCTCTTGTTAGGTTAAGAAAAGATGTCAATGTTTTTGATCAGTGATTGTATACTTTCTTAGGAGGAGAAACGAGGAAAAGCAGCAAGAATTAATTGTTAACTTTTGATAAAACAATGGGTGGACTGAATTTGCTTGATATGTGGCAATTACAATGTGGTGTGCCAATTACAGCTAATTGCAGATTTGCTGTTGAACTGTAATAAATATTTCTAGGCTCCAAAGATTGTGCTATCTCATTGGTCAACATGCTATAATATAAATATTTATAGATCTCTTCAATTTCGGATGGGTCATGTGTTGCTCTCATTGGTTAAAGCTTGGAGGTGGGTGCATTTTTTTTTTTGTTTTGTTTAGGGTTGCCTCCTTATGTATATAAAAATATTATTTAACGATTGTGACCAACACCCAGTTCCCAACAGGTATTAAAAAGTAAAGGCTTAGATAACTTATGGAATTTTTTTTTCTTCCAGAGTCCACTTTCCAGGAATTGAAATAGGTGGAGTATTCCCTAATGTTCAATTCTATGGATATTTGCAAGTGAGGCATTTCATTTTCTCTACTTCTAAGCAAGATGTTTTGGCTCTCTTTTTAGGAGAATTAGATTGTTATGTTTGGAACACCTCTCAGGGGTGGTATAAAATGCTGAGGGACAACGTCAAAGTATCCCATTTAAATGGATTGGTGGCTAGATGATCTAAAAAAACCTGGGTATAGTTTTATCTGTCCTTGAGATACAGGATTGCTTTCACTTCCCTTCACAAATTGACATTTGATGTTTTATACTAAGGAAACAATTCAAAATTTTAAATAGACTTTATTTTGATAAGGTCAGAGGTTTCAAATTTCATCTTATTGACTCAGATATCTGTTCTAAGTGCCAGGAAGATGCCAGTATATACATGTATTTATATGGTGCAATAAACTGGATCCAGTCAGAGGTCATGTCTAGAGTTGAAAAAATTGTAGAGAAAAAAAACTGAGTACAAAGCTTCAGTGTTAATGTTAGGAGCTGTGAGTGAGCTTGACATCCTTAGTGGTGTGGAAAAACATTTTCTCTATTAGGCAGTTTTATTAGCAAAGAAAGCCATTTTGACAGTTTAGGTAGAAGCTTATTTCACCTAGGGGCAGATTTTCAAAGGGATACACGCATACCCCCCAAAAACCTGCTCCAAGCTCCCCTTGCGCGCGCCGAGTCTATGTTGCATAGGCTGCCGGCGCATGCAAAGCCCCGGGATGCGCGCAAGTCCCGGGGCTTTCCTGGGGGGTGTGTCGTGGCCGGCGCGTCATTGGGGGCATGGCCGCGGTCTCTGGACCAGCCCCCGGACCAGACCGTGGCACGCCGGCAGCCGGCCAGGCGTAACTTTCGCGATAAAGGTGGGGGGGGGGGGGGTGGAGGGAACCGAGGCAGGCTGCGGGACTCAGCGTACACAGGCTGCCGATTTTGCGCAGCCTTGCGAACACCAACCCCGGATTTTAAAATATACGCGCGGCTACGCACGTATTTATTAAAATCCGGCGTACTTTTGTTTGTGCCTGGTACGTGAACTAAAGTACGCAAGGGCATACTTTTATAAAATCTACCTCCTAGGGTTCTGCTGTGGGAACAACTTATGGTGAATTACTTTTATGAAGATTTTTTGTATCTGAAGGTGAGGCAATCTCCCTTGAAATAGGGAAGGATTAGATTCTGGAATCTTTTCTGCTGTACTCTGCCTACGGAACTTTGGATTTCTGGTGCAGTTTTCATGACAATACATGACCTCTTGGAATGACTGGGATGAGTGTTTGAGTGGGATGCAGGCCAGGATGAGAATTTTTTTTTTCCTTCCGATGAAATGATTGCTGCTGGGAGGAAAATATAAAAACTTACCACAAGACTTTTGTTTTGTAATTACTAATGCTGTCTGTTCATATTCTGGACATTGTTTCTAGTTCTGTTCTCTTTCAAGATTTTGTGTCAATTGAATAAAGTTTAAAAAAAAAAAAAAAAGGAAAACCCCTCAGTATAGCAAAAGAAAAAATAGTGATTATATGATGCATAAATTTTAAGCAAAATCAATAGCTATCATCTGTGAAAAAAGCATACTTTAAAAAAAAAGCTACTGCTGTAGAGCTGTGCCTGTACATGTGATCAGAATGCATACTAAGATTCCCCGCTCAATAACAAAAAAGGACGCCTGCAGTTTCCTTATTTTGCAGCACAATGTAAAAGCAATAGATACAGAGGAATATGGAAGTAGGCTGGTATGCTGACTCAGCAGCTCATATAGACCCACGCACATTTTGACAGAGTTGAAAAAAAATTCACATTTATTTACTGTCAAACAGGTGTTAAACTTTACATTGGATATTAGTGATGGGCTCATTATTAACAAGGTTTACACAAAGATGAAAAAGCTGAATTTTGCTGTAAATTTACACTTCATTAGAACTTTTATCATAAAATAAATTAATTGCTAAATATTGGCAGAAGGAATATGGAAGAGTATTTATTTATTTATTTATTTGTTTGTTTTTGTTTCTCTTTAAAAAAAAAAAAAAGGATCAGGCACCGTCTGCACATTAGAATGTTTGTGATTAGTGTCCAGTGCCTTTTTTGTTCCTCTGTTAAAGAATTAACAGTGAAATGATTTACAATCTTTACCAGATTTCATTAAATTTGTGCAAGTCATGGCATAACTGGCTTCAGTTTTCTCCCCATGAAGCATGTTCTTTTGGCAATAAGAAATTTAAGAAATAACAAAACCTTTGAATAGCAGAACACTGTTTACAGTGAAAAGAAGTGAAATTAGTTAAGACTATGCCTAGCATACTATTATGAACAGAGTGAAAAGAAAATGTCTAATATGTGCAACCAAGAGTTTTTTTTCACAATACTTTCTTCAAACTCTTTAATATCTTAATGACAATTACCATTCAGTTGGGCCACAAATGTACTTTTACCCTAGCAATAGAACAAAATATAATTTCTTTAGCCATTTTTCATGAGAAGAGGTTATTGTACAGTCAAGGAACTATATGAAATAAGGCCTGTGGCTTGATTGCTAGTGGTTAGACATGTTTTCAATCTTTGCCTTAGATTTGCAGTGAACTGCAGGGTCTCTACTGTTTTTGCAAGTCTCGTCAGGAACAGTACGGTACAGTAGGTTTGTCCCACAGGATTTTAGAGCCTACGTCTTGTATATAATACAATGCAGGTCTACAAAAATGGTGCAGCCATATTTACAAATTTAGTTCAGAATCTGCTGCAGTACAATGGCTGAATAGGATTCTCTATTTTCACAATTTCATGAATTCAGCAGCAGAAGATAACCTAAATAACTTGTTGGTATCTCTTTTCTTTGTAACAAATAATTATTTTTAGTATACTCTGTATGTACAAAGTTTTTGCTCTATAAAAAATTTTCACAGAACTGCAAGGTCCGAAAATCTCCAGCAGACTGGAGAGCCATGGATCAGCAGAGTTATCTCCTCCAGCAGATATGAAAGGGAGAAGGGGGCTTGTGTAGAGCCAATTTTTTAATACCTGCATGTGGCCCTTAGTGTTCCTTTGATACACTATTAAAGGCTTGTTACTAGTTGCATTTGTCCTTCTCTAACATCCCCTTCAGGAATGCAGCCTTCTTTGTTAATGGGAATAATATAGCCATCACTATTGCCTCTGCTTATTTGATAGTACATCTGAAGTTGGTGGCCAGCTCCAAGATTTGGCATGCTTTTGTAGTATATGTCCTCATTCTCACTTCTTCTGGAGGGTGAAAGATCTTCTTCAACGTCAGGGCTGCTCTCAGGATAAGGAGAGTCTCTCAGATTGGGCATGCTTGTGTATAGCGAGTCTCTGTTTGGGGACTGTAGGTGATCCTCAACTTCAGCTGTTAGTTGAGACACATAACTATCCGTACCCTCCGTCTTCACTTTCTTCTGTGGATGGTACAGAAGGGAGTGAGTTCGTTGGGGAATGAGAGGTGCCTCCAGCTCTTTATGGTGAATCTCTAGTCCTGGATTGTCGCCATGCATTAAAGATGACGCATCTGCTACAATTGCATCATCTTCACTACTGCTCCCACCAATTACAGCTTTGGATGGTAGCGTACGCTCAAGGTTATGGTTCTTGCTGCTGCCCCGGAGATTGTTGTGGACTAGTTCTGAAATTATCATTTTTTCAAAAGCAGTATCATTCAGGCTTAGTCCACAGTCTACAACTTGCACACTGTCATTGTAGTCCCCATTGCGAAGTGAATAACTGTTGTTGAAGTTACCATTTAGCGGTAGAGTATCCATGGCACTTGTATCCCTGGCATTGTTCAGTGAATGTCCTGAAACAGAAAAGGAACATATTTGGTGATCATGGGCCTTCTTTTATGACTTACATTTCTGTCTTTAGATTATAAATGTCTTTAATGTAGTTCAGGACAAAGTTTTACTTGAAGTAATAGCTGAGACATTTATCTTATTACCCCCTGCAAACACAGTTGCAAACGTTGTTGGAAAGATGTATATTAAAAACTATCAAATAAGGGATTTTTAAACTACAAATTGTATCCATTTTCTAAGTTTTCCAATAAGGAATAAATTCACTCCCCATGCCCTTGCATACACAATGCAAAGCAATTCAATTAGAACATTTACACTAAGGAGAACAATGTGATTTAGAAAAAATAAATAAAAACACAATTTGTCCTAAACAACACTAAATTAAAAAAAGGCCTAGATCACATATAAACTGAAGGTCAATGTACAACAAACCCACATACTAGCAAGCAACTAGTGCAACAAGATTTTAAATGTTTCCTTTTCTGAAGATGAAGAAAAGAAAAGAATGAAAAAAATGGACAAATACAAGAATCCGTGTTAAACAAGGACAGCCATCTTTCACACTAAAGGGAGCAGGGCCCACAAGCATCATCCAACAACACGATAGACAGCAGGTGGAATGACTCACTTTGGACAACTCACATCATGTCTGTCTGCTCAGGCTATCTGGCCTAAGAGTAGCTGATATATAAAAGAAAGTAAAATGATTTATTGTAACATGATGAAGAATTACTAGGCTTCTCAGCAACTTAGTTGAAACAAGGGTTCAGCAAATTAGATTGTTAGCAATAAAAGCTTTTTTTAAATTTTATGTAGGGTTTTTAAAAATTTTTTTGCATAATTTTGTCTGCCAGCAACTGCCCCAGGCATCTGAAGGTCAAAGTTCACCTGTAGCCTGCAGTCTGCATCAGTCACAGTGACAGCACTGAATGAACCCCCAAAAGGCAAAATAGGGTTTTGGCCCGCAGATATCTTGGGCTTGAGGATCAAATGCAGAAATGTCAGGAAGTTCTGTAAACATGGGTCACAGAAATTAAGCCAAAGACTAAATATTAATTATGAAATGGGAGGAGATCTTCTAACATCTTTTAACTGCTGGAAGAATGACTGAATAGATAGGATCTTCTTGAATAATGACAAGAAATTGATAAAATAAAATGGGTCACTCATGATGAAATTGTGTCATAGAAATAAAAATGTGTTTTCCATTGACACAAATACATGTAAACTAGTCACCACAGTCCAGGCAAAAACAAAACAAAACATTTTTGAGAAATGGAATATGAAAAAAGGAAAACTGAACAGCTTATATTGTGGAGAAAAGGTTTACCCATAGAAATATCTAAAGAACAATGGAATGACATTATTGAGATGAAACTGACCACTGTGAGGCTGCTGCATTATATGCAAGGCTTGGAGGAGTATATCTACAAATATCTTATTTAGATGAAGAATTTAATTTTCAGTTCTGCAATCACTCAACACTTAAAGCTGCAGCTTACCCTTAAAACATAAAATCTCCTGCAAACCTACCCCTCCTGCCCCTCTTCAAAGTAGGTCTTTTATAAATTAAAAAAAAAAAAAAATCAACATCTGTAAGGGGATATTCATTTGAAACTAAATTCTTTATTTGCTAGTTCTGCTTGGTTCCAGATTTCCATGTGCCCTGAATTATATGTTAAGTGATGATGGTGGTGGTTTGGTACTTCTCTGTAGCTTTGATTAAATAACTTTGTAGTTTTGTAATTTCATATATGTTCTATGATCGGGCTGCAAAAGCTTACCAGAGCAGAACAGATGGCATTTAGAACAAAGCAGTGACATTTTTCTCCACTGAAATGCATGAGTTTTTTTGGGTTTAAAAAATATTTTTAGTTCTTATTCAATTCCACTGAGGCAGGTACTGGAGAATATTTTGCATCTCAGAAAATGGGCCTGGTATGTTTTGCTGCAGATTTAAGCATATTAGGACACAGTTTGGTTTGAAAAGGCAGATTTTGCTGCCCGTAATGCACGTGAAGTCTTTCCATAGCCTGTAGCAAGATTACTGTGGGAACGTGGAAATGGTAAGCAGATTATGAAATATTTCTGTTGGACGATGCTCTGTTTTTAAACAGCAAATTATTTCAGCATTGCAAATCAATCAATCAATCAATCATGCTTGCCACAGATCTATGGTCATTATTTAAAGGACAGCATGGACGAGATGCTTAAATGTGGTGGGGGGGAAGGGGGAATTTGGTGAAAAATGTAAATGCAAATTGTGAACCACTTGCCCACTGAGTCTACTTCATGATGGCTACTTATGTTTTTAATTGTGCCTCTTAAAAACCATGCTGAAAAAATTTACATTTGATAGGCAAAGTTAAGTTTTACTCCCATACTTGTCTCTCTGTAGGTCGCTAGAGGAAAGCATAAGGAAAGCAGGGAAACAAGAGAATAAAAATAGAAACTGTAGTTAAGTTAAAAAGAAATTCTTGAGGTTTAAACAGGATTTTATATTTGCTATACATTCAGAGATTTGCAAGAAAAAAAAACAACTGAACTACATTCAATTTGCCTTTATCAGAACTTTCTAATAAATATGAATAGATTTACTACTTAAGATAAGCATAAAACCGTAAACTGACAACACAAACTAATCCTGCAATCTGACCTGTTCTGCCTTCAAACTGTATTGAATGCTTTTTTTTTTTTTTTTCTGAAGAATGAGCTAGCATAAAGCTGCACTATACTATAGTTTGTTCTTTGGTTTCCTACTGAATACAATTAACTAGACCATAAATGACAAGTCTTCTTGCAGTGCACCATTATTGAATTAACTCCATCAGCTGATTTCATCTCTAAGCTTTAGAGTCAACTGAACCTAATATTACATAGACATGGTACCTCTAAATGATTTATATCTTGAAGATGGGTTCTCAGACCATGTGTTGTCAGTCCTGTAATAGTATATTAAGATTTATGCCACCTGTGTTAAAGACATGGATAATTATTGGTACATACTACTTGGCTAAGACATTACTATAATATAGTGCAGTTTTATAAGCCTGATGCAGGCAAGGCTGAGGTTTCCGTTAAAAAAATCAACAGAAAGACAGATTACAGAACGAGGAGATTGCAAGATGAGCTTTAAAGCTACAGAAACATAGATGCCTGGTCACAAAGAATGGCAGTTTTATTAAGTGTAAGCACACCTGGTGAGTTAAACACTGGAGCTGACGGGGCATTACATACAACTGTCTCAGCGAGCAGTGTGTTATAGGGGTTGTTAGTGCCATGGGGCCGAAGAAGCGGGTTTGTTAGTAGGTAATTGCCAGTCATTCCTAAAGCAAAGAAACAGAAAGAGAGACATCAGTTTTCTAATTTTGCTCTGACAGTTTCAATAAAGGGTTTTTGGTTTTTTTTTTGTTTCTCATAAGCAGTGTCAAATGCAATTCTGCTGCTAATATCTGATTGCATTTGAACTATTAATTTGAAGGCGGGATAGGGATAATGTAGCTAAATTTCATTGACTCACAGGTGCTTTTGTGAAATCCCCAAAGTAAACACCTGCTGAGTATGACGCTCACCAATTTATACCAAATCACTCTGAACCATGAAATGGCAATTAAGGAGACAGAGAGCCACAGTATGTTTCAAGCTGTTGCAGCTTAACATTAAGACCCTTAATCACAATGGTCCAGGCAGAGAATTCTGAACTTTACTACAAGTGTTGGACAACCCCTAATGAGAACAGCAGTGTTAATAAAAACACCAACAGAAGCAAAAGGGAAAATATCTTTTTCAAACAGGAAGAAAGAAAGAAAAACGGCAAAAAGCCTAGTGCGGTTTATGCAAAAGCAGACATGCTGCAAAATTTTAAAAGAAATAAGACAATAACATATCAGTCTACTGACAGTCATACTGAGCTCTCTGGTAAGATTTCAAAAGCATATCTTTGATACCTCATTCTTTTGATCACAATACTGTTGAGGTAAAAACACAATCTAAGGAATCCATAGGAATGCTTTCTAGTTTCTGTTTAATGCATTCTAGTTTTAAGAAACCCTTTAGAATTGCACAAACCCCCCCCCCAAATCAATATAAGGTTCTATATTTAGGTTTTAGACTAATGCCATTCTTTTTATGCATAACAGTGAAAGGAAACATTCAAAAATAATTCATGAGAACTGAGTTTGTTTGTTTTTTTAATTTTGAATTTTTACGTCTGATGGGAACTTTACATGACTAAAGAGAGCTTGAAAGTGACTTTATGAATTTTTAAACTAAATTTGAATTATGTTCTTACTCAGGCAATAGCAGGAATATATTCTATTTTAAATATTAATACTTTTCCGCTGATGAAAATATTTTATCCTGAGCAGAATTCTTGAGAAGTCAGAGAATTCCTTTATTGACAGATTATGCTAATATTAGGAAAAAAAAAACTAATTTTACTGAAAATTAAACTGACTCAACTTCAAAGAAGCTGCAGTATAGAAATATCCTAAGTTGTCAAGTTCTATGTTCAAGAATACTGCATATTCCCCAAAAACCTTAATTTTAACCAGAAAAAATAAAAAAATGCAACCTCCTGAGGATAGGAAATAGTTTCTATTGCTTATATTTTCATATATTCTAAACACAATTCCCATGTGTTAACAGTAACAGATTAATATTTAAATGCAAGACTAATGGCAATATCTATTTCATAAACGAACTAGTATACATCTGGAGGCCAATATTCAAAAAACATAGAATGGATAACTTATCCAGCTAAATTTAGCCAGCTAAATTATCCTAGATATTCAGCAGAATAAACATCCCTGAATCTGACTACCTTTAAAAGGACCTTAAACCCAAGGGACTTATTTTTGAATATTGCAGTTAGGTTGAAAGTTAGCTGGCCTCATGGGGTTGGATAACTTTGGCCTTAACTGGCTGTATTCAAAAGAATATAATTGGTAAAGAGACCATAATTTTCACAAAATAAATAAAATAAAATAAGTCCCGCATTGGCTAGGCGGCCTGAAGCACAGACCCCCGGCCAAACATATAAAACATGGGGCCTACCGAGCCAAGTCTCTCCATCCCGCCCCCCCCCCAAAACCCTGCTACAAACAGTTATGGGTCTGTAAGGAGGTCTCCCCCGTCCGTTCCCTGGTTTAAGGTTAAGTAATGCTCCTTCCTCTGCCTCCCTTCCCTGCACGTCAACCCTCTCTCCCTCCCAGTACCTTTTTTCAGAACTTTCTAATCTGCCTGGATCATGGTACAAACTTTCCTTTCTTCCAAAGCCCATGTTTATTCCCCTTGTTCAATGTAACTTTTTACCTTCTATATATTGTTAATTGGTTCTCCCCTAGTTTCATTGTAAACCGGTACGATAAGACCTCGTCTTGAGCATCGGTATATTAAAAGAATTTAAATAAATAAATAAATAAATAATCGCCATACTGGCACTTTCTGCATTGCTATAACCAGCAACCATTGGAAGCAGAAGCTACCAGTGTAGCTGGCACAGCAAGGCAGAAAGCACCAGGATCATAGTACGAGTATGCCGTATTCCCAGCAGAAGAGAAAGTTTTGAAAAGGTAGCAGGAGGACTGGAGGGAGGCAGAGGAGTGGGCATTACTTTACTATTATACAGAACTGGAGAGGAGGTGTGGGGAGGTCTACCTGCAGACCCTTAATACTTATTTTAAACTGCTTGCAGAGGATGGGAAGCCAGAGTCTAGTAGGGTCCATGTTTTATATGCTTGGTGGGGGTCTTTGGGACTTTTGTTTTTTTTTTCCTGTGTGATAGGGGGCATGGCCACTTAACCAGCAACCTTTGAAAATAGCTGGTTAATTCTTAAGTTAACCAGCCACATGAGGCCAAACAACTTTAGATCTGCTCGAGGACACAGCTAAGTTAGCCGGAAAACCTAAATCGGAAGCTCCTAACATAGGAATTAACTGGATAAGTTACCTGGCTAACTCGTCCCCACGTCAGAATGCCCCCAAAATGCCTATTGCTTTTCTGGCTAAAAGTTAGCTGGATAAGTACTGGTGAATTATCCAGCTAAATGGCTTTGAATACTGGCCTCTTGGTTTTTTTTTTTGGTTTTTTTTTAATAAAAATTATTTCACTGCAAGTGCAGTGAGTATGTATGTAACAAATCCTGTCAGCATACCTACTTTGTCCATAATTAAAGAATTTAGCTGCTTTCACTGACAATATTCTACATTGAAAAATATTATGGGCTGTAAAATTATGATCTCTAATGCATTAAAAATATACCTCTGCTTATATTCATGTCTGAGATTTAACCTATGAAGGTCAGGGAAAAGTTTAAAATAATGTTTTTGCTTTTAAGATGAATAATTGATTACATTTATTTGAATATGCTCTCCATAAATGGATAAAGTTAATTTGCAGTGAATGTGCAAGATAAAGGAACAGGACTTATAATGAAGGCTCGTAAAACTAATAGACAAACAACTTGTCTCATAGGTTTTTCTTCAGCACAATTTACTCTAAATGCAAAACAACATTCTAAGTTATCTTACATTTAAGTAATGCATTACTGACCTTGATTAAGTGTAGAAGTACTGTTGATATCACCTGAGATGAAGGAAGATTCAGATTGTTTTCTGACAGTGTCATTCCACATCCTCCTTATACGAGACTGTTCATGAGAAACAACAGGACCAACAAGGTTTAGGCCAAATAAAAACTTACTTCATTATGGAGAAATACTTAATTTCTTAACTAAGAGTACAGTAGAAACCTGCTTATCAAAAGTTAATTTCTGTGCCTCTGTCACAGAAAGTATAATCTACAACTTTCCAATTAGAAAAAAAACACAAAACATGCGGCATGTGCACCATAAAAAGAGTGCCATTTTTTCCATTTAAAAAAAAGTGTGCAAAAGAAAAAAAATGTAAGAAAAACCTTGAGGAAATATTTAAAAACAAATCAATCCCGCAATAAGAAAAAGCATGTATTTTGCCACCTAGATCATTATAATGAGAAGACAATTAGTGCAACTGAACGGAACATGTCTCCATAGGCTTTCTATAAATAAGGTTAATTAAAAGATGCTGTCAAACTCTTTGTTACCTGTGTGCCAGAGGAATAGCGAGCACTAGTTCTTGTAGTTGATGCTTTCACTGAACTGTGGGGGCTCTCAGTCGGTAGTCCACCACAACAGTAGGAATGTCGGAAACATTTACTATATTCCTTACGTACCTATAGTAGAATGGAAAAATTAACATCGGCTTATTTAAAACAAATATACATCCCCCTGGAGTAAGCAAGCACATGCTGCATCCCAGCACAGTCTGTGCATAGTCTAAAGTATTAAATAGTAAAAAGCTGTATTTATTGCATAGCTGACCAATGTCAATGAAAGAAAAACAGATCCTTCGCTCACAGTTCCAGACGTTAAAACATTTTACAAATAGCACCTGCTATTAAACTATAAATAAATTCAGGGTGTTATTCCAATTCAGTTTACCTTAGATATATATCTGACCAACCTGCAATACAAAAAGCAGTCAAAACTCTTTAATCCTCATGTCATAATATGCTGGGTGTACACATGAATCAGGTTGCTATGCGTATAGTTTTATAAGAAATTTCTCTAGTGAACGAGTCATTTTATTTTGTGAATTATAGAATGTTCGTGTTTAACAGGGAACATAACTTCTAGAGACGTGCAGGGCTGGCGGAAGCACTAAAGGAGCTAGATGGCAGCCTAGTGTGCCAGGGGCAGCAGCCACGGAATGCAGCAAGAGCCCGCATAGTGGCAGTCTCACGGCGGTGCAAATAAATTAATCGGGGGCTCAGGGCGACTGTCATGCTGTGCCAAGATGAGACATCCACTGCCTCGGCAGCAGTAGTGGCAGCTCAGCAGCTGCCAGCAGGATATTTCGGCGATGAGCGACTGGTCCGTCTTCAACCGACTACCGGCTCAAAGGCTTCACATGAATCTCTCTGCGAGTTGCTCACCGGGCCCACGCAAATGCTTCACCTTCACTTCTGTTGGTGAGTCGGCAGCCGCCCCCCCTCCCCCCACGAACAGAAGGCTGTCTGTAATCGAGTGCGCAGATGTAGCAGGGAAGCTTGTTCTATCTGTTGTGTGTGTACTCGAGGGGGGAGTGGAACATAAGCAGTGCAGCAGGGCACCACGAAGAAGAGACCTATCCCACTCCACAGTCCACGCCCCACCGACCAGATCCAGCCTGCCCACGCTGAGGAAATCCTGGCTGCAGCCTTTAGGCTAGTCAACTAAGCCAATGATCCCTCTGCTCTGGGGGGTGGGGGTGGAAATCTCAGTGAGCCACGGGACAGAGAGGACAATGGCTGGGCCAATTATGGCCAAATTTGACAGCTATGGGGGGGAGGGGGGGAAGAGGAGCGGCCCTGAGGGGAGAAGGAGAACAAGAACTCTGATAGCAGAGCCTGGAGACATGGCATGGAGGAAGAAGTCGAGGCCGAGACCGGAGGGGGGTGGAGGCGGGTGCAAGGCAAAAGGTTCACCTAGGGTGTCCAATACCCTTGCACTGGCCCTGTAGATGTGACACTGATTTTCTCACTTTCTTATTAAAATCAAACTTTTATAATGTAATTAGTTAAAAAGTTTTGCTCTCTCTAGTGCAGAAATGAAGAACTCTAATGTGAGCTGCAAACAGGTTGGACTTTCAGGAATTCCATGAATATTCAAGACATACATTTGCATACTTTTTTTGTAACAATTTTTATTGAAGGCAAACCAAACTCTCCAACTTTGCCAAATACAATTTTTCAGTATACTGTAAGACAGAATTACCCCCCTCCTCATTTTACCAGAATTGGTATTTTTAAAATCTAGGACTTGGCCTTTTGTGCTCTCTTTCCTGCCTTGGCTGTAATCCTGTCTCTTTTCACAGGTCTCTTGAAGCAGTTTAAAATGAAACATCGATGTCAGGATCTGCCTGGTAATGCAGGGCCTTACAATTTTAGGACCTGAATGTTTGGATTATTCCACCTAAGTATTTTTGATCTTAAAACTTTGTGTGTCCAGGACTGACCACTGGAATCACAGTTTAAAGCACAAAAGTTAAGTTTATTCATGGACATTTTATTTTTTTTTTTAACTGGAATATAATGCAAGGCGTGATTTTGCTTCATTGGAAAGTTTGCAAATTGAAGTTCCATGTTTGAGGCCACAAATTTACAATATGAAATGCCGTTTTTTTTTTAGGGTACAAGAATACATGGATTATCTGGGGGGGATGTCTTGGATTGACGCTCAGAATTTACATCAGAACTCTGGCAGGCACTAATGAGTCTTCTTGGGATCTGGCTACATTTATCCTTGGCATACCATCCAGAGTCCAACAGCCAGAGCATGAATCAGATAGTAACATAGTAAATGGCCCACCCAGCCTGCCCAGTAGAGATTCATTCAAGTTAAGAAAATATTAAGGATGTTAGAATACTTCCAGTGCTTCTGTAACTACAAGCAAAACAACTGGGTCACGTTACTATTAACAGCAGGGTTTATATATAACACTAGGGATTTGCATTAGTTTAAAACGAATTAGGCAATTTCAACGAAATTGCAGAATTCTTCCTGGTTCGGTAGACCTGAATCCCGAAACTGATTTTTCCCGAAATTTGGGAAAAATTCATTTTTCGGGTTAGCGCAGGGGCACATTTGTTTTAAAAAAACCAAACCCAACCCTTCAAATTTACTTAATTACAAACCCCCACATCCCGATCCCCCCCCCTAAGACTTACAGAAAGCCCTGGTGGTCCAGTGAGGGTCCCAGGAGCGATCTTCTGCTCTCAGGCCATCGGGCCTGCCAGGAATCAAAATGGCGCCGTGGCTCTTTGCCCTTACCATGTGACAGGGACTACTGGTGCCATTGGTCGGCCCCAATCACATGGTAGGAGCAATGGACGGCTGGCGCCATCTTTGAAAATGGCGTGGACCATCCATTGCTCCTTCCTTGTGACAGGGGCCGACCAATGGTACCAGTAGCCCCTGTTACATTGTAAGGGCAAAGTGCCACTGGCGCCATTTTGATTAGTGGCAACCGAGGGCCTGAGAGGGAGAGATCACTCCCTGGACCCCGCTGGACCACCAGGGCTTTTAGTAAGTCCTGGGGGGGGGGGGATCAGGATGGTGGGGGGTTGTAATTAAGTAAATTTGAAGGGTTGGGGTGCTTTTTGGGTTTTTTTGGTTTGGAAAATCTGCTGAAAAAAAAAAAAAAAGACCCATTGGAAAATAAATTTTTCCACGAAGTGCCCGACCCGAAAGCTTAAAACAAAGCACATCTCTATATAACACTACAGTACGATCTGCAATGAAGATGCTGTCACTCTTTGCAAA
Organism: Rhinatrema bivittatum; assembly: GCF_901001135.1. NCBI lineage: Eukaryota > Metazoa > Chordata > Amphibia > Gymnophiona > Rhinatrematidae > Rhinatrema > Rhinatrema bivittatum. Next base: position 89,043,700 of record NC_042624.1, read on the forward strand.
CCATGGATTTCATCATAGGTTCCATTCTGTATTTGTTCAACATGCGAAGATCTCAGCAGCACTAGCCTGGACCAGATCATGATACTCATGCACAATTGATTCAGAAATTAGAAAGAACTAAGATATACTCTTATCAGAAAGGGCAGCTGACTGGTTGAGACAACTTACTCCTCAATTAAAGGTGAGAGACAGGTTTCAGTTATCAATGTGACATATAAGAATAAAAGCTTATGCAGTCAAGTTAGATCAAAAGTTCCTAAGTCCATTTCCAATTATTATCCTGTTAATTCAGTTATGTTCAAACTTCCATTTGTCGCAAATATTTTCATGTCCATCCAAAATTACATGTAGCTCTTTTTAAACTGTATCATAATCCCTTCGCAGGTTGTCAAGTTCTACTTCTACCACCAGAATTGGTAGGTGGACAGGAGTAATTTGTGGAGGAAGAAATATTGGATTTCAAGAGGATCAGTGATTAACTCCATTATCTATAAGGTCTATGGCCTAGAAGATCAGATGTGGGAGCCTGCCAAGAATGTGCATTCTCCTGAACTGGTAAAGCATTTTCATGCTGCATACCCACAGAAATTTGCTCTTGAGGGTTGCAGGAGTAGATTCTTAGGTGAAGAGAAGGTGGTACTCTTAGGATGCCCAGTCTTGAATTAACAATCGGACCGATTCAGTAAAGTCCGTAGGAGAGCGGACGAATGCCCGCTCTCCCGGCGCGCACACAGGCCACAGGTGGTGCGGTAGAAACGGGCAAAAACCCGGAGTGGCGGCTGTCAGCGGGTTTCGACAGCAGACGCTCAATTTTGCCAGCGTCGGTACTCGAGCCCGCTGACAGCCACGGGCTCAGAAACCAGACGCCGGCAAAATTGAGCGTCCGGTTTTCGGCCCGACAGCCGCCATCCCATTTAAAAATTTTTTTTTCTTACTCTTCGGGACCTCCGACTTAATATCGCCACTGCTTTTCTGTGCACTTTCCCGATGCCGGCAGAAACTAGCGCCTACCTTTGGGTAGGCACTAATTTCTGAAAGTAAAATGTGTGGCTTGGCTGCACATTTTACTTTCTGTATCGCGCGGGCATACCTAATAGGGCCATCAACATGCATTTGCATGTTGAGGGCGCTATTAGGTGCCGCGGGTTGGACGTGCGTTTTCCGCCCCTTACTGAATAAGGGGTTAAGGAAAAACGTGCGTCCTAGGGCAGGGTTAACAGTGCGCTCCGTCGAAGCACACTGTACTGTATCGGCCTGAATGTCTGGAACTAATAGTAGAATGTTTTAATGATGAGCCAAGCCCAGGTGTGGACTATAGAACTCCTGGTAGTTTTAATTTCCTGGATGGCTGAGTTGACTATCCAGCTGGCAGCCCATTTGCCCAGTAGGAGTCAGCTCTAACTGGTTGCCACATTTAAACTCTCCTATAACTCTGTTTCCCTGCTGGTGCAACAAAAACTCAACCTATGCCCTACAGTTCTGTTCTGGCTTCTTCCTGTGTTTGTTCATGCTGCCCCGCCTGCATCCTTACCTTGCTCTTGCAATCTGTTCCTGACTTTCTGAAGTATAACTCTGGTTCTTACTTCCCTGCCTACTTGGACCAACTAACTGGCTTCTATACCTGTCTCAGCCTTCCTGGATTCCAGCCCATTTGCTGTATGTCTATGTTCTTACCTCTATACCTGGCTACTCTCTGGATGTTTTTTCTAATTGTCAACCTCAACTAGGACCTAACTGTGCTTCTTCTGATGGTTTGCCTTAGTAATTTCAAGTATGCTTAATGACTGAGAGCATGAACTGTCAGTTGACTACAGCCCAATGGAATCTTGATATAAAGGTAGTAACTTAATGTTTACTGTAATCATTTACCAAATCTATCAACAAAGTTGACCATTTCCAGCAGTTGTTTCTCCCTCCTCTCCATGCACTGCTAAACAGCTCTCTGTGGTCTCAGAATTGGTTCTTTCATTCACTCATCTGGTGCATTGCTAATCTAGTTTGTTGTGTATGTGTCACAGGCTTTTCAACTCAAACTGAATTGCCACTGGGCAGTAGCTCTATAGATTTAATTCCAAGTTGAATCAATAAAAATTTTGCTTCTCAATCTACTGTGCTATGCCACATATTGAAAAAAAGAAATTTCCTCCCACAGCACATATACAGTTTATGATTTTAGGCTACTCGGTATGTCTCATCGCATAATTAAACTGTGGAATTCATTGCCAGAGGATGTGGTTAAGGCAGTTAGTGTAGCTGGGTTTAAAAAAGGTTTGGATAGTTCCTAGAGCAGAAGTCCATAAACTGCTATTAATCAATAAGGATTAGTAGCTTTTGGACTTGATGGACCCTTGATGGACCTTGGTCTGATCCAGTATGGCATATCTTATGTTGTCACTTTTTTGATTTATCCTTTCTGGTCTTTTGCAGATTTTCAGCCTAATGTCCAGTGGGCTCTTTCTACTTTATAGAGGGTGGTAGCATTTTTTAATATATGGGAAGTCTATCATTAAAACCCAGCCTCTAGCCTATATTAGGCACCGCTCATGTTAATTATGTTATTACCCCCTTATATCTTAATCCAAGTTAATTCGACCTGTTCATTGTAAGACATTTACTTGTCATTGTTGTTATTGTTTAAAATGTAAACCGAATTGATCAATAATTTTGTTATTGGAAAGTCGGTATAGAAAAATGCTAAATAAATAAATAAATAAATAAATAAGTCTGATTCAGTATTTCCTTTATTAACTTTTTAAAGACTCCATGTTTTGGAACTTTCTCTGACAATCATTTCATCTAAATCTCAATTCCAAATCTGGAAGCAGGTCCATAAGTATTTTGATATTTTGTGTTTTAACATTTCTGGGTGCAAGACATCTACCTTTTCTAATGCCGAAATACACCCCTCTATATATCATGAACTCTTATACTAATCTTTTGTAAGTCAGATTTCAAAACCAAAATATCTTTCAATCTCACCCCTGCATACTTTTTAAACTAACAAATCTTTTATAGATTGATACCTCAGGCCTTTTCTTTTCTTGGTTTGCCATTTCCGTGTGGGTCCCTTTGTGGACTAATTTTTTTTTGTAATGCTGTTGCCATCTCCAGGGAGTTGATGAGTTCATTGCTTTTCTCAGTTTTGGCCAAAGTGGGGTCATAAATCAGTTCAATGATTGCATTTTATCAGCTTGGCTATCAAAATTAGCTGTTTAATCAGCTTAATGGGCGCATGTGGATAGAGTTTCTTCCTCACGTCTTCTATCCACAGCATCGCACATCCATTGCATACATTTGCTCTATAAAACAGGTTCATTTGAATAGTTTGGCTATCCTGAAAATCAGACCTGTTTACTGCACTTGAGGACTGAAGCTGTCTTTGCTGCTGTGGTATAATATTCACACTGCCACTAGATTCTACAACTTAAGCTTCAAATTACCAAAATGTCCAGTCTTGGCAATGGGTTTTGTATTGAGAAATACAAATTCTTGTATAAAAAAAGCTTAGGGGAGGTTGCTAATCTAGCACTACCTGATGCAGCCCTTTATCAAAGAGCTGACATTTGTAAATTGAAACAAAATTAAACTGCTAGCTTTATTTTAATGTCTATATTCTGAAGCAAGTGTAGTGCAGGAAACATGAAACTATGCTGCAATGCTGATCACATTGGAAAACTCAAGACCCCCCCTTCTGGAAAACTCCCCCACATTGGAAAACTCAGGAGCCCCCCTTCTGACCCCCCCAAGGCTTGCCAATAATCTCTGGGGGTCCAGCGGGGGTCCGGGAGCCATTTCGTTGTCGGCTGCCAGTAATCAAAATGGCGCCGATAGCCTTTGCCCATATTATGTCACAGAGGCTTTCGGCGCCATTGGTCAGCTCCAGTCACATGACAGGAGCACAAGATGGCGCCGATGGCCATGTGACAGGGGCTGACTAATGGCGCCGGTAGCCCCTGTGACATGGTAGTTCAGAGGCTGCGCGGCACCATTTTAAAGAGCACGGCTGCAGAAACATGGGCACGGAGGAGGGCAAATGGATCCCAGGACCCCACTGGACCACCAGGGATCTACTTTGTAAGTCTTGGGGAGGGATCGGGATGGAGGTGGGGTGGTGAATTATAGTTAAGGTAAATGTTTGGGGTGGTTTGGGGTGGGTTTTAATAAAAAAAAAAAAAAAATGTGTGCCCCTCCCCCAGGCAAACCCGAAAAACGAAATTTCCCCGAAAGTTGGGGAAAATTATTTTCGGGTTTCGGGCCTCCGAAAAAAAAACCGAAGTAGGAAATTTCGGGCAATTTCCTACTTCGGGCGAACAACGAAGCACATCTCTAATGTGGAACGGACTATAAAGTTGAAAAATATTTTTCCACTTTAGACAATAAATATAAAAGATTTTGTTATTCATAAACTTCTTAAAGTCTTTCATGAGAATGGCAGCTTTCTAAATTTTCCCAAACAAGAAAGCTATTGGAATGAGATCAGACTTTTTAAAAAAAACAACTCAGAATGGGTCATTTTGATGGCTCAGTGGCAGTGCTGCATGCTGTCCTGGGGGTGAGGTGGGGTGGGGTAGGATGGTGTTCACTGGTCAAACTTAGTTTGCACTCCCAACACTGACCAGGGCCTGGTGATGTTGGTAAAACATTTGGGTGGGGAGGATCAGGGAATACCAGCCATTGCACAACTGTAATGCCTAGCCTACTGACTGGCCTAAGAGTACATATGTGCAGGGTTCTGAAGGAAATGTACAGGACTGAGGCTGCAAAGGCTCTTCCAGACACAGCATGGTGTTAAAAGTTGGTGAGGATGGGGAGCCCTGAGCATCTGTAAATGAAGGCTCATGGTGCTTTAGCCTCTGTATTGCCTGGTTCTGACTGAGCTTGAAGCCTGGCTGCCAAGTCAATTGGGCCTGACTAACTTCTGGCCACTTGCGCTGTGAAAGGGTACACAGGATGGGGCCACCTAGAGAAGCCGTTAGCAAACCGCGGCCTGCGATGGCCAGAATTTTAAACTGGTCACACAAAATTCAGCTCATGCGTGCCTTCAGACAACACTCTGCTGTGGACTACCAGGGGCAGCGGCTCCTGTTTAATGATTTTTTTCTGCAGCAGCGTCAGCACAACGTAAAACCCTGTCTCCTGCCTGTGCCGAGCTGCATAAGCGGAGGATACAGTTTGCGCTCCTTTTTCCTGCTAAACTGCGTGTTCAACATAATGGCAGTGTCCTCTTTTTTTTTTGTAAAAAGGAAGAAGCCAACTCCTTCATATCTTCGCTGGAACCAGACAAGATTCCTTGATTGGTATAGGCCAACAGGCTTCGAGGTCAACCGAGCTTCTGTATCCTCACCACTCTCGCTGTGACAACATTGTCTTTGATCCCCTATAACGGGGCTGACTCCTGTCTCTTGACACACTGTTCTCTATTTGCGTTCTTTTCCAACAAGGGATGGTTTTGTTGTTAATGTAGTTTAGCTTGTTCTGATCAATTCACAAGTCACCGCAGAGATCTGATGGGGGGAGGGGGGGTAGGCTGTGGGGGGAGAGAGGGCAGAGGGAAGCCCATAAACCTGTTCGGGGAAATGGGTTCTTCGTGCCTCTTGCGGAGCAAAGAGTTCTGGGTATGGATGTATACAGTATGTATGGGGTATGCGACAGTGGGGATGCAGCTTGTGAGTGTATGTGTGCGACGGGGGGGCACCCAGGAGAATGACCCGGAGCCCTAAAGTCTATCAATACACCTGCCATGATTGTGGAGTCTGTTTTAAGGTGGGGGATGGGACACTCAGGCTGGGGGGCGTTCTGTCTGCTCACTGTACAACATTTTTTCTTAAAACTTGTACTTTTTATCCCTCTAAACAGCTGACATGGTTTCGGTTAAAATGACATCCATGAATGTGGATGGTATCCACTCTCTGATTAAACGGAAAACATTATTATCTTTATTTCAGCATTTGAAGGCACAGGTGGTCTTTCTACAGGAGACTCACTTGCTGGAGGTGGAACATATAAATTGCAAAGGGAATGGGTGGGGAGTTGTTACTCCTCGTCCTATTCTTCATGGCAGAGGGGTGTAGCGATACTCATACACAAGCAGATGCCGTTTCAGCTGGATAGAGTTTTGCAGGATGTGGAGGGCAGCTATGTGGTGGTGGTGGTGAAGCTATTTCAACAGCGCATAGCTTTATGCAACGCCTACGTTCCAAATGTCTATTCTCATGATTATTTTGCTAACTTAGTAGGTATCTTAACTAAGCTTCCAGACGGTGAATTAATAGTGGGCGGCGATTTCAATATTGTTATGGACAAGCAAATTGACTGGAAACCCCTGAAGCCCCTGGGCAGTAATGATGCGCACTCGGGAGTCAACTTCCTTTATCAGGAGTTGAATTTAATAGACATTTGGAGGATTTTACATCCAGGAGAGCAAGATTTTACCTTTTTTTTTCTCACCCACATGGTTCTCACTCCAGGTTGGATTATATTTTTGTGCCGGAAAAATTGTTTTCCCGCATCACAGAAGCCAGTATAGGGGTTATCTCAGTTTCTGACCATGCCCCGGTGTCTATTTTACAAATCGGTAAGCCCCCCCCCCCCCTGCGGCTTTTTCCTGGAGAATGCTGCCAGATCTGGGATCTGATGTCCACTTCCAGGAATATATCAAAGAGGGCTGGGAAGAATATATCAAATTTAATAACCTGCCTGAAACTGCCCCGTACACACTCTGGCTCGCTGGGAAAGCAGTAATGCGGGGGAAAATTATAGCTTATGTTGCCAAACGGAATAAACAGCAGAATGCAGAAATCTTGCATTTAACCGCAGAGCTAAAGACAGCACAAACCCTCTTTGTACGAGATCCCACCACTGCAAACCAGCAAGCGGCGGACCAGGTGCGTCAAGCCCTTAATACCGCATTGCACCAAAGAGCATCCAAATCGTTAAGATATTATAAATATAAGTTGTTCAAACACAGGAATGTACCGGGCAAATTTCTTGCAAATTTAGTTAGACCCAGACGTGCCCAACCTTTCATAGTTGGGGTTAAAGGTAGCAATGGCACATATCATACCCATCAAAAAGATATTGAAGTCAGTTTTGTGGATTATTATAGGACAATATACACTTCCAAACCCCACACTCAGTAGGTGTCAGAGGTTTTTTTTTCAAAATTTTACTTGGCCTCAGTCACTTGGTGACTCACTTATGGCGCTAAATGCCTATATAGTGGACTCAGAAAATTTTGCCATTATCCAGAAATTTAAAAAGGCAAAGCGGCTGGCCCCGATGGGCTGAGTAATGAGTTTTATGAAGCGCTCAAGTTTCCTCTCTTACCAAGCATGGTGTCTTATTATAATTCTTTACTCCACAATCCGTCCCTCCCGCAGGAAGAAAATTGTTTGACTATTATCCTTTTTCCCAAAAAGGGGTGGGATCCACAGGATGTGGGATCCTAAAGACCCATTTCCCTTATTAATGTTGCTTGTTACTTGTAATTTCCGTTGCTTTTGTTCCATGTAAACCGAGGTGATGTTTCGACTAACATCGGAATAGAAGACTTTTAAATAAATAAATAAATAAATAAATATAAAAATCCTTGCGGCTGTCCTGACAGCTTGGCTTGCTAATATATTGCCTACATTGATACACTCTGATCAGACCAGTTTTGTTCAACGTCGGCAGTGGGTCTAAAATGTGAGATGTCTCATTGCAGCCCTCAGCTATCACTCACAGGAGGAGGCATTAATTCTGAGTTTAGATGCTGAAAAAGCTTTTGATTCCCTGTCCTGGGACTACATGTTTTGGGCACTCAAGCGATATGGGATAGATGGAGATTTTATCTCCTGGTTAAAAGTTTTGTACCATAACCATAGTGCTTGACGTCATATCAATGGGAGCCTATCAGTTTCTTTTCCTTTAAAATACGGAGTACCCCAGGGCTGACCGCTTTCCCCCTTGTTATTTGTATTGGCAATTGAGCCCTTAGCTGAAACACTTCAGCGGGACAAAGGATTTTGGGGACTGAGTTTGGGAGGACACCCTATTAAACTGCCCATGTTCGCAGATGACATCCTTCTTTTCGTAGGCCGGCCCCGACAAAGTGTACTGGTCATATTGTTGCGTTTCACACAGTTTAAAGATATAGCAGGTCATCGAATAAATTTTTCCAAATCAGAAGCCTTGGCTCTTAACCTTTACCTCCCTTTCTCTTGGGGCGGTCCCTTCCCATTTACATGGGCCCCTGGGAAGTTGAAATACTTAGGAGTTTGGCATCCTAGAGAGGTGGAACAGCTCTACAACCTAAATATTCCTGACACTTTGGATAGTTTAGGGTGGCAATTACAGGCACGGCAGTCTCTTCCCCTCACCTTCTCTGGACAGGGTGCCTTACTAAAAATGATGATTATCCCCAAACTTTTATATAAACTTCATATGCTCCCTCTTTGGCTCAAAGTACGCAACCTTAAAAAGCTACAGATGGGGCTGCAAAAACTTTTATGGGCAGGAAAACAGGCACGGATTAGTTATCATACTCTGGTGTATCCCACGACACAGGGAGGGCTGGGACTGCCTGATTTTCGCATCTACAACGTTGCTTGTCAGCTGCACTTTATCGGGGAATGGATAATTGATGCTTATACTTATTGTGAGGAGGGGCTGTTAGCACGTATGTCCTTCCCTTGGTCTCCCTTGCATTTAGTGCAGGCTCCGGCAGCTACGTTGCAGACGCTGGATACCCCTTCACTGTTTATTTTACTCATGCCGAAAGGCTTGGAGATGGTTGCGCAATCTTTACCAATTGCAGAAACCTTTTTTGATGTTGACTCAGTTAGTGGACAATCGTGACTTTCAGCCTGGGGTGAGTGCCAGTGGGGTTTTCAAGACATGGGCCCGACGGGGTTTAATGTATGCCTTTCATTATTTTGAAGAAAGTGTACCTCAAGTGTTGGGATATGAAACTATAGTTAAAAATTATCAGTTACCACATAAGTTTTTCTTTGCCTATCTTCAAATGAGACATTACCTGCAGGCCTTTCAGTGGCAACAGAAGGAATTTTCTCGCGAAGTCGCTTTCGCCAACTCTGTTTGACACTGCGTATTTGCACAATTCCATCAAAGGCTGGATGGACTCCTTAAAAGCAAGTGGTCGGCACCACACCTTGACCGTCTGGCCGCATACCGGTCAAAGTTCTGCGCTACGGATATATCTACAAAGTTCCTTACTTCCTGCTTTACATCTCTACATAAACGAGTGAAAGACAGTGGTCTCCGAGATCTTCATTTCAGAATTTTGTATCACACAATATGCGGCGCTTTCATATGGGTCGCCTTCCTTCCCTGGCATGCATTAAATGTACCCAAGCAGAGGGCAACATGACTCATTGGTTAATTGTTTGCCCGACCTTGGATTTATTCTGGACTCAGATATTGGATTGTATTGCTAAATATATCCAGGTACCTCTCCAACTGTCAGCAGCTCTTCTCCTGGCCAGACCACACGCGCTCGCTAACACGTGTATAGGGGGTCCAAATTGCTTTGGTAGGATTGCCATTTTGTTAGCGGGACGTACTTCCTTACTGCTTGGACTGATCCCTTACAAGCTCCACCAGTTGTGGCCTGGCATCATCGTATGATGGACAGGGTGTTGTTGGAACAACTGGGATATCCATGCACACCCAAGATAATGGACAACAAATATGCTGATTGTTGGGTTATATACCACACTCTGCTTTCCTCAGATTTTCAAGGTCACTTGATAGCAGCGGGTTACCGAAGTCAGTGCTATTTCATTGCTTTAGACAAACCTAAGCCATGAGCCGGCATATGCTGATTGCTCCTCTCTGCTTTTTCTCGATAGATACCGTATCTGTAGGTGGTTCCTGGATCAGTCGGGGGAAGGGGGTGAGGATGCATCTGTTGGTGGGTGAGGATATGGTTCGGGGGAATGCATAGGGTGTGTCTGGTATGACTGTAGCGATTGTGTGTACTGAAGTTTGGGGTGTTTCGTTTGCTTACAAGTGGGGAAATTACTGTTTAAATGAGGATTTGCATGACCACTGTCTGGAATGTTTAACTGTTGGTCACATCTCTGTACCTCTTCTGTGCTTGTGGAATTGCAAGTCTTCACAATAAAAATGATTTTGCAAAAAAAAAAAAAAAAAAAAGAAGAGCTCTACCAAATGAATGCCTAACCCAGTTTTAGGCTCTTTCATCAGACCTTTAAAGCTAAACTCACCACCAGAAAACATACTCTGAATTAAACTGTGATAATCTGCCCGTGCCCCATTTTTGATTGATAAAACTGCTACTACAACATAGTATTTGGTTTGAGATGCTTGTGTATTTATTTCATGTTAGGTTTACTGTGTTTGAAAGATTAGTAGTATTTATCTAAAATAGTCATTAATATTGTTTTAAAGTTTAGTTAAATTGCTGTGTACCTTATTCTGCGTCAAGCTGCTAATAATCCCTGATTATGGGCTGCCATGCTATTTTATAGTACCCTGCCCTTGGGAGAATTTTCTAATTAAACAAGGTTGGTGGCTACGCCAAATAATAAAAACTATTACATCTTTATATAGTTATGAAAGTACTCTTCTATCCTACTCATATTAAACCACCTTTACAAAATTAGTACTAACAACAATGGTACGTTTTCAAAACAGCATGCAACTGGCATGCATATGAATGGTACCATTTCTAAGCTTTGCTCATGTACTGAATATGTCAGTGTTATTTAAATATGCAGACCACCCAGGATAGTACCATAACAGCAGGATGCACGAAAATGATTATATAACTAAATGGCATTCTAGTAAAATTTTGCTTATATCCTACTTATCAGTGAAAACAATCTAGGCCTTTTTCATCAGAATAAGGACATATATGTTCATAAGAATATACACAGTATGAGCAATGAAAACAGAGGTACATCATTAAATGATATACGGAACCTCAAGAAAAAAAGTGTCAGACTATTAATGGTTATTAACTGCTCTGAAACACAATGTAACAGACAATAGCAATCAAAACTGTATTTTGCCCAAATAACACCCTCCAGGGTCGGTTTTGCCTCATGCCTATGTTGCTATGAATGCACATTATCTGTCAGTATAGGACATTCCACTGCCATTATCTCTAAATTACAGCTTGTTCAAAACTGATGGAAGTAACAGCACTATGATCTTGTCAGGACTGAAAACATAATAGTTTTCACTTTCACAATTCTATTTCTCAGTTCAATTTAGTGACCAGCTCATAATAACAGAATAAAAAGACCACATTATACATGTAGACAAGGACAGGTCGATATCCAGTAAAAAGCATGGTAACTTTGAAAACCCTAAATGGCAGCTTAGAAATTTTTATTTTTTTTTTAAGTATAAATCTTCCTGCTGTGGGTTTAGCTCTTTCACACTTGACTGATACTTTATTATCACTTATGCTGACTCCACTTAATCTAAGAAAAATGAAGTATAAGAGGAAGAAATAAAGAGGTACTCTTTCTTTGGTTTCCAAATCCTGCATGCATAGACAAAATTTCTAATGTCCCGGGTTTAAAATGACAAGATACGGTATGCATAGTAGAGATGTGCTTCGTTTTTGTATCTCGGGTCGGGCTACATGTCAGCCAACCCATGGAAAACTTTGTTTTCCATCGGGTCTTTTTCTCAGCAATTTTCGCCGAAACCCCCCTCTCCCCCCAAAAAAACACCCAATCCTTAAAATTTGGTTATTTACAACCCCCCACCCTCTGGACCCCCCAAAAACTTGCCTAAAATCTGTGGTGGTACAGCGGGGGTCCTGGGAACAATCTCCCGCTCTCGGGCCGTCGGCAGCCAGTAAACAAAATGGCGCTGATGGCCCTTTGCCCTTACCATTCGATGGGGCTACCGTGCCATTGGTCAGCCCCATCACATGGTAAGGGCAAAGGGCCACCGGCGCCATTTTGTTTACTGGCTGCCGGCCTGAGAGCAGGAGATCACTCCCAGGACCCCCGCTGGACCACCACAGATTTTAGGCAGGTTTTTTGGGGGGTCCAGAGGGTGGGGGGGTTGTAAATAACTAAATTTTAAAGGTTGGGTGAGTTTTTTTTGTTTTTTGTTTTTTTTAAATAAAGGTGCCCCTCCCCCCCAACGCTAACCCAAACAACAAATTTTCCCCGAGGTTCAATCAGTCTCAGGATTCGGGTCCTCCGACCCGTGCCAAATTGGACTATTTCTTTGAAATATTTCTTTGAAATAGTCCAATTCGGCAAAAACAATTGCACATCTCTAATGCATAGCATAGAAAAGCTGGAAAATGGGCCTAGAAACAGTCTGCATAAATTTACCGGATCGGAAAAAAAAAATTTAAGCAGAGCTCAAGTTTTGTTTTGGCAGCAGGGCACTCATGTTATTTCTTCATGTAATTTTCAGTCACAAAACACCTGTTTTTTTCCAAAACTTACTTTCTTCTGAAGAGCACAATGGAAAATGAAGATAAACATTCCTTGGAAAGCATTAAAGACTGTAAAAAGATAGGCCATCACAACAGTTTCCTCATTGATAAAGAGTAGACCAAATGACCATGTTAGTCCAAGAAGACACAAGAGACCAAAAGCACCAAGGACCCAAGACCTAAAAAGAGAAAACTGTGATTAGGAGTACTGCAGATGATAACACACATACATCACAGTAATTTGGATAAGTATTCATTATTGGACCTGATACAGACAGAAACCTCAGCTGTAAAAGTTGCTTCAAGAGGTAGTTCATCTTAGGTCAGAACAAAAACAGCTAAAGTTGAAACTCCCTCCATGCATATATGTAGCACTAAAAATATATTCAAAATTACTTCCACAGGTTAGAATGTGGAGTGTAATAAGTGACCTCTTCTTCACTCTGCTGCAGTGCCCCATGGCAAACATTTATACTGATTAACAAACTTAACATTACCACTGCAGCTCTTAGATATCCTCACTGAAGGAGGTGGTGATGTTAAGAGAGCATCTGGAAGAAGATTCTGAACTACAGCAAAAATAACTTCTCAAAGCTACTGTCTCCATTCTTAGATGTGATACATTTTAGTGGCATATACCCATGGATAGAGGGGTAGGGGAGGTCATCCAGTAGGGCCATTTTAACTTATATGACTTGACTTGGCAAGCTTGAAAACCAAATACCTGAAACTACAATCTGATTGACCAAGCTGGGTTTTTCAAAGACAAAGCATTCTGTACAGCTTTTGATTTTTGGGATCACAAATGAACATGAATCCCTAACTTTCCCCACTGTATTGTCTGGTTTAGGTTTTAATAACACAAGAAACGTCTGAGAAGTCTGAGATTTCAATCTGTACCAGGCAGTGAATGATTTTATGCTGTAGAACCCAAGTGGAAGAACATCCTTACCACTAGGTTCGATGTATATTGACAACTCAGTTGCTGCAGATTTTGGTGGATGGACATGATAAAAAGTTGTTGCAATTGATTTTTATTCTGTTTGCACACAAAATAAATACTGAGTTTAACCTTTCATTGACTGTAATATATTATTGTATTTAGCATCTGGGTGTAAGTAGCAATAAAGCTGATTGTTTATTTTGCTCCCAAACTGTACTTTATGTCAAAACTGCTTTAAAATGCTAATGTACCAACACAAGACCTAAATATTTCTAACTTCCTTTCTGCTTAACAAAGCATTTAATCACTGAGTGATTCCTCAACGTTATTGGTGCTTCTCATGAAAGACAAAAAGTAATGCATCACTTGGAAATGCAGAAAGCAGAGATCATAGCCAAGATCCTAAACTTTAGAGTCTAATAACTACCCTAATTTAAGATAGAAGTTCTGTGCAAGGTAAAGAAATTAGCTGAAGCATGGGAAAACATGGATAGTATAAAAAAAAAGTCAAAAGGTCCTTTGCAAATGGTTGAAAGGAATTCTAGAAAAATGGCACAGAATGAGGAGGAAAGGCAATTTTGAGTTAGAACATTCCACATCTGACTAATGATCTTACTTGATAAATGGCTTATTATCTTCATAGCTAGAAAGCATTATAAGCAGAAAAGAGAAACAAAATTATTAGACAGAACTGAAAGAGAAGGAAAGCAGTTTTATAATTTAGGTAAACTATTGGAAATTAGAAAATACAGAAAGCGATTGCAAACAATATAAAATAGGTGTAAAATAGATTAGAAAATTAATTCCAAATTAGTTATTGGAAGGCTATTTATAATACTGATCAAGTTATAAAAATAAGAAAATCATGCTATAAATTTGTTAATGGAGGGTTCTCTCTTACCCAGGTAAGTCCGTATTATAGTAGCCATCACAAACACGGTAATTACTGGTGTGGATGAAGAGAAAAAGACAGGAAAAGGAAGAAAAGAGAGATGCTAAAGATTAGCGCTCTCTCATCATGCAACATGCAATGAAGCTGGTACTATTCTACCTTCAATGTCTAGTCTGGAATTCTTGAAGTCTAGAAATATCGCTGCCTGCATTTACATCTTTGGCAAATCTGTTAGACACACTGAAAACCTAGTATTGTCTCTGTTGCACCATCCTTCAAAGACAGACTATCAGGGATGGTAAAATGGAAACCTGAAATCGCACACACACATATGTTTACAATTCTAACTGCACAGAAGTGCAACTAAAGCCACAGACTAAGGGGGTCATTTTCTAAAGCTAGCGCACGCGAAAAGGGACTTTTCACACACAAAAAGCCCCTTTTCGCGTGCAATAGCTAAAAAGGGGCAGAGTCAGGGCGGCGTCTGCCCCGGAAGAGGAGTCGTCGGGGCGGACGCCGTGAAGACAGCATGGACGGCGAAAAGTAAGGAGCCTTTTCGCTTCCAATTTCGCGCCCAATAGCACCATCTTTTATGATGGCGCTATTGAGTGCGAAAGCGGCAGCGATCGCACCGCGGAGGTGCGATCACTGCTGGCTATCGCAGGTCCGCCCCCGCTTCGCCCCCCTGTGCCGTGCGATTCATGACGCTGCGGTACTTTAGAAAATCTAGGCGTAAGTTAGTTTCTACTGAGGTGCTGCAGAATCTGTTTTGTAAATTCGCAAGTCGTTTTTGCGCTATATATAGGGTTTGAAAAATAAAGGGCAGACATTGCCGGGGGGGGGGGGGGGGGAGGGCTAAACTTTTAATAAAAATGGTTAACAAAGGGAAAGCAAGACAATTATATGAGTGGGATAATAAGAGTTATATTTCATACGTTTTCAAATTCCAGTTTCACCAAGCCTTTGACCAAGCATGGACAGTCTTATAAAACTTCAATAGTGACATACTTACCACATACAAAGGGCTATGCACGAAGCAACTGCTGTCAATATTTTTATTGTAATTAGAGAACACTGCTATTTCTCTTTGAAAGGGATACTGCACTTTTCATATTGCAGTCAGATTAAAGTAAACATTTGTTCAATTAGTGTGAAAACAACAGATAATCTACAAGTTAACAATAGTAATAGAGTCAATACTCTTAGGAGAAGAGGATTACAAGGGGAAACTGCTCAGAATCCATAAATCAAAAAGTCATTTAACAAAACAAACGGAACATAATCATACCAGCCTGGTGGATGGGAACATCATTTTTAACTGCAATTTAAATGCAAACGAAATTACCACATTGCTCCGGAATTTTTCTGAAGTCGCTGCAGCAATTTCCTGGCACCCTTTCAAGAAAGAAATGATCTAAGACTGACCAGCGCCCACAACACTGTGGTAACAATATGACAAAAGCAGGACTGGCAGCTTGTGCGCCTAATTGACATCTGCTGTTACTGGGAGACAAAAGTCATGTGTTTCCAATGGAGACTAGCTTCCAATCAGTTCAGTAATCAGAAAATAATCAGAAAGAGCCCTCAGACTTGAACAAATGCCACTTACTTAATGTTTTCCAACCTGCTGGAGTCTGGTTTCAAAGTGTTTGAGTGCTTCACCATTTTACACAACGTGATCACCAGGAAGATCACATTCAGCTGTCAAAACACAAGACACTTGATGTTACAGGTTGAGTAATGAGGACATCATCAATACAATCATGACCTGTTGGCAAATTATATTTACTCAGTTCTGAGTGGCCCTTCATAGGCTGTGTTATAAAAACAATTAGTAAAATATGTAAATAGCTGCAAGCTCCACAAGTGCATAGTCTGCAGCGTGGGAGATGTTTATAATTGAATAACAAAGACTAAATTACATCAGCATTAACATAAAAAGGTCTCTGTGTGAAGAGCGCGTGGCCCAGTGATCAATATATAGAATAGTTAGAACTTCTACTATGTTTCATATTTTGCATTTCTAATAATTCTCTGCAGGATCTTGTCAAGTATTTCGTTATGGCAATCTCTAAATTTACATAACTGCAGTTTTCGGTTAGCTTAAGGCTAGGAGGTGTGGTCTACCCTACCGTCATTAACATGCCGTCACTAATGTCCCATTAGTTAGAAATCTTTGCATATATACATGTCATTAACATGGTGGCAGGACAGGCAGGCCCACCCCTCCCTTTTTGCTCACTTGCTATGCTCATGGTATGGGAATGGATGCCCTGGTAACAGTCTGGGCATGTTGCTGTTTTCCATGGAGCTTCGGGATTAGCAGCGCTTAGATGATGTGGGTAAGGGAGAGAGGGTAAGGGTTCATCTGGTGCTTTTTCAGTAGAAGCCATTAGGTTACCTCAGTTGCATGTTATTTTTGCTTCCCAGGCATTGTTTTTTCTTTGTTTTCTTTTCAGCGGTGATTAGCCTCGGTTAGGTCCCGCGAGGGTAGAGAAGTAGGTGAGCACATGGAGGGGCTGCCATCATCGACTGGAGCTGACAAGGACAGCGATTCCAAAGGTGGAGCAGTGGCGGAGTGGTTACAACAAGTGGTGAGTCGTTGGGGGGGTCTCGCTGGGTGTCATGAATAGCCAGATAGGGGGCAGGTCCAAGGCTGGTGAAATCAGGGAGGCATTTGTTGGTGTGTGTTGGGGGGGAGAGCAGGTTGCTGCCCATTGCGAGAGTGTGAAGCTGGAAAGGCAGTGAGCAGTCATGCGGGTCTGCACTAGGGTCAGTTGGTTCTGGGAAGCAGGAAGGAGCATCACAGATTGCACAGAGTCAGACTGAGGAGGAAGTTGGACCCCAGGGTTTGGTCTCTGGTGCGAATGGGAGGTTGAGTATGCAGTGTGAGGGATGACAGAGCAGCTGCTGATGAGCAAAGCCGAGGAGGAAAAGGGGTAACAGCAAAAGACTTAATGAAGGGAAATATGGGGAAGGGCAAGGCTGCAAAGGTGGGCAGGCCTGATATGGTGGATGATGAGATGGCTGCAGGTGAGCCTGGTATGGAGGGTGGGGCTTTTCCTGCTGCGGGGTTCTTTTACTGCAGTTGAAGGATATGAGGGGTGGACATGGAGGGAGGGTCTGGTGTTGCTTTTGCTGGAGTATGGGGGGCATGCCAGTCCCAAGCGAAGGGGATATTATAATTTTCCAGACTGGAGAGGTGGATGGGAGTGTTTTCAGTGGCGGGGCAGGATATCCTTTTGGGGCTTATGGTACTGGTTCTGGACATGAGGGGCCATATTGGAGGAGTAGGGCAGAATGGGATGGGGGGAATGGGTCGGGGGGGTTTCAGGTAAGATGGGTTCAGTGTGCGTGTTGGGGGGTTAGAAGAAGGTGCATGGGAGGGTATGGGTGATGTCTATCCATGGGGGATGGGGGAAGGGAGCTTTTCAACATGGAAGAGTTTGGGATCAAGTTTCGATGGCTAGATGGGTAAGGGTGGGACTCGCTGTTTGCACGCAGCTTTGTGGGCCCTGTGCTGTTGTTCAAGATCCTTTGGAGGGAACAGACCAACTGCGGACATCGCAGTAGGAAGCATGGAAATCTCAAGATTCAGGTACAAGGAAAGCTGTTAGGCCCAGGGAATCTGAGCAGTTGCAGGAATCGATGGTGACTGGTGCACATGCGGAAGGAGCCAGGCAGGCAGTCAGTGAGAAGGGGAGATGGGATTCTGAGGGTACACAAGGGGAAGTTGAGAACAGGAAGAGGAGGAGGAATCTTCTTCCTCATCAGGATCATTGTATAAGATGTAGGCTGGAGATAGGGGTTCTGCAGGGGATGGATCTGGGCTGAACCTGGGGCATCCGGTGCTAATAGTGTTGATGGAATTGTTGGAAAGTGTATCTTCAGGGTTGAGAAGAAAGATCAAGTAGTGGAAATATTTTGATATTTTCAAACCTTTAGAAGGCAGGTGGGGAATCAAGAAAGGGAAGAAGGTAAAAAAGAAGAGCAAAGAAGAGTGTACAATAAAGAAGGTACCTAGGAACATTGTTAATTAGGTGAGGTGATTTTTGCACCTGGCAAATGTTGTAGGTCACTTTGACCCTTCACAATAAGGTGCACTGTTAACCTATGCTGACAGTTTACTAGGGGCTTTTAAGGATTATGAAGGTTGGGCATGGTTAAATTACGATGAAAGGTTCCGGAGACAAAATGGAAGGGAATTGTTTCATGACCTGGAGCACGCAAGATATTAACTTGTGGCTCACATAAATGACCAATTAGGGACATAGAAGCGGGAGCAAGGTGGGGAGTGGAGAGACTCAGGAGAGTTCTTTTAATGACATGGGAGGTGCCAGCAAACCCGGGAGTAATGAAAAGGCCTCAGTGGGTAATTCAGACGTGTGCGAGATTCAATATCAGTGTGTCTCTTCCCAGATTGCAAGATTTGGCATGTCTTCTCGGTATGCAGAGCAGGGCATTCGGCTACCCAGTGTAGTAAACAACCTGCAGCAGGGGCCAGCAGAGGTGCCAAATTGTGAGATTTTGTTGGAGTAAGCTTTGTCGTCGGTTAGTCTTGAGGCCATGTTGGGTTGGTAGCGCAAGTATCCGAATAAAATAGCAACGGCGTTACTAAGGGAAGGGTTTGAGGGGGGAGGGTTCTGGATACCGTATGAGGGTCTGGGGTATGGGGGATCCAATCTAAATGCTAGGGCAGCGAGTCATTTCGCGGAAGTGATTAGGGCCAAATCGGAGACTGAGCTGGGCTTGGGTCAGATCACGAGGCCTTTTGATGTGCCATGGTTTTAATTGATGCATTTGACTCTGCTTGCAGTGGTTTCCAAGAAAGAGGCAGGGAAATAAACTGATATTGAATCTGTTGTTCCTCTCTGGTTCTTTGGTAAATGACTTTGTTCCAAAAGATAAATGCTTGGTCTGTTATGTGTCTTTTGATGCAGTGGTTTCATTGGTTAGAAGGGTGAGTAGGGTGTGTTATTGCCAAAGGCAGTCGTTGAGTCCGCATTCTGGTTGCTTTTGAATCATCTGGCCAGTTTCCATTTATTGGGCTTTGTTTTTCAGGGACAATATTTCGTGAACTATTTTGTGCCTATGGGGTGTGTGGTATCTTCCACCTTATTTGAAGCATTCAGTACCTTTGTACGGTGGGTAACTGAGCAGAACACAGGCTCTATCATGATACACTATTTGGATGAATTATTTGTGGGCCCTGCAGGGAGAGTACATGCATGGAGCTTTTGTCGGGAATTTTGGAGCCTGCTGGTAATCTTGGAATTCTAATAGCGCATAGCAAGATGGAAGGACCTGTTGTGATACTTATATTTTTAGGGATAGAGTTAGATTCAGAAAGCATGGTGTCTAGGTTGTTGGAAGGCACCGTGTGAATGTTTCAGAAACTGGTAAAGTTGGTGCGCTTAGCTAAAAAGTGACACTTTGGCAGTTGTAATCATTGAATGGTTCGCTGAATAGTTTGTGCAGAGTAATTCTAATGGAACGTGTGTTTATTAGAAGGTTTTCAGCTTTGACAGTGGGAGTAAAAGTTGGCTGATCGTTTTATTTGCGTAACTAAGAGAATCCAGGATAAACGTGGAGTGTGGAATACTTATCTTGAGTCATTCAACGAGGTGTGTATGATGCAGGTGATCAACCTTGACCTGTATTCTGATGCAGCAGGTGCAAAAGGTTTTGGGGTGGGGTTAGGGCGTGATGCATGGAGCACTGGACAGCTGGGTGGGTGGAGTCGGGGATTGTCAAAAACAATTATCTAGGAAATGTTCCCCATAGTAGTAGCTTTGGCGCTATGGGGTCAGAGTCTGAGAGATAAGGTGGTTTTGTTTTGGTCTGATAATCGAGAAGTGGTAGAAGTAATCAATAGGAATTTGTCTAAATGTGAGCGCGTGTCTGCTTTACTGCAGGAGTTAGTGTTGCTTTGTCTTTGGTGGAATATCACTGTGACAGCTAGAAATGTTCCAGGTGGTGAACTCAATTGCTGGTGCCCCTTCTTGTTGCAAGTGGGTCATCTTTCGGTGTTTGTGTCCCTCAGGCAGCCGAGGTAGGAGCAGCAGTTCCAAAATATCTCTGGCATCTTGGCCTGATGCAGTGTGGGAAATCATTAGCTCTTCAGTGGCTCCAACAACTTGGGCATCTTATGCCAAAGGAAGAAGTGCTGTTTTCTGTTTCTAGCATGCTAAAGGTTGGGTTGGGGGGGGAAGGGGGCCCAGTACCAGACAATGAAATCATTCAGTATATTTTGTGGGCAAAGCAATCTGGGTATATGTTGTTGGTGGTGTGAACGCAGCTAGCAGGGTTTTCTTTTTCCAAAAGGTTTTGGATTGGGGGGAATCCGTCTGGTTTGGCATTAAAACATATTTTGGGAGGTTGGGAGAGGGGTCAGGGTCTGAATTATGATAAACAGTGACCGATTTGCTATCCAGAACTAGTGGTTATTTCTGATCTGTTGGGGTAAGTTTGTTGGACCATATATGAGGTAGTTCTTTTTCATGTGGACTTTGTGTTTGCCTTTTTTTGGGCTATGTGAATAGGTGAATTAGTAGCAGAGTCTACATATTTATTGATGTGTTATTGGAATGCATTCTTGAAAATGTACAGTTTATATTTTAGCTTTGTAAAAACTTATTTGATTCGTTTTCAAACTGATCTTTTCCGGATTATAAAATTAATGCATTTGTAATCCGGCAAAATATTACACAGGAGCAGACATTTATTTATTTATTTATTTCGGATTTTTATATACCGACATTCTCAATACAAGTATCGAATCAGGTCGGTTTACATATAACAAAACTTTCGCACAAAAGGCGTTACATGGAACAGCGTTTCTTAACATATAACGTATAACATATTGCATTTAGCATATAACCTATAACATATGGATATTAATAATAGATTAAATTAATGACATGTGAGCAAACTTTCAGAACCACACTGTGAGGACAACTGGCAAAGCCATTTATCCAGAAAAGTTGGGTCTTTGCTAAAATCTGGCCTCCTCAGCTTGGCTAAAAGTATATTATGACCTCTCAGCGTGCGCACTTTCAGCTGGATTCGGAGGTGGTGTTCCAAGAGGTATTTTAGGTTTCAGAAGGGGGTGGTGGGAGGCCCAGAAAAAGTGTGCACACATGTGCTATTATATCCCTCTCAGCCATCTGCACAATGGAGAAGGTGCAGAGTATGTGGGTGCTTTTATGGTATGTACTTTTATGCTAACTTTGAAAGAGAAGTACTTGTGTTCTCTCTTTAAAAGCTGGTGTCCAGTACATGCATTAAAAGCATCCATGTGTTTTGCAAGCACATGGGCTATTTGAAAATCCCCTCCCACCCTCCCAACAGTAAAACAACCAACAGTAACAGATTCAAGCCAAAAGTATTCGAAAAACATTTCCCTCTTCATATCAATGCTCCCCTCAAAAAAAAAAAAAAAAAGCAAAATAAACAGAAAAACAAAATCAGAAAGTGCAGATATTTCATCAGCTGGAAAGAAATGAGAGGACTTCAGCTGTACTCTCTCCACTTTTACAAGTAGGAAATTAGAACATAAGAACTGTATAGAACTTATGAAATGTGGCCTTTGGAAAACACATCCCCAGCTTGCCACACCCATGGGCTTTCATAGAAAAAAGAAAGGCATTTTTTTAAAATTCTTAGCAAAAAATAGCTTTTCTAAGTAGGATACTCAGGTGTTTAAGATTCTGGGTGTGCCATCATTTTTTACTTCACAATACAAAAATCAAAGGGCGACAGAAATCACAGATACTCAAGTTTCTCCCACAGAAAGAGGGGTGGACCAAGAAGTATAAAACCATGCAACGAACAAACAAACACCACAATAAGAGAGAGATTTCCAGGCTATTGAAACTAATCCACATCAGCTGTCAGCCGCCTCAGCCGTGACATCTTTCACATACATGTTTCAACTTGTTAGAAAATGTGAATACAGAAGTGGCATTTTTCAATCTAGTCAGCAAAGACTGATAATTTGTGCACGACTTTACTTCTATTAAAAGTCAGTTTTCTCCATGATCACATACAAATAGTGCTGTAGCTGCTTTAAGATTTCAAAGTGCTCAAAAAAGTGCTTTCTGGTCTAGATTTGTATTTATCATACCAAAGAAATTGCCATAACAAAAAAATGGAATAAACTGTGCTACCTTTCCTGCTTGAGAGCTTTCATCTGAAATAAATGTTAGGTTTGCGACAGTGCTTCTTAATTAGAGCTTAAAAATGTGACATGAAACATGCCAATACCACTCTGATACCACCAATGTAGTAACACAACTTAATGAACTCTAAAATGATCTCAGGTGAAGACCTTTGAAGGCATTCAATGGGCTTAGTCATAATATAGCTTTATAGCACATTTTAGTACAGATAAATCTGTAATTGAGAGAGAAAAAAGCATTACAAAACAATCACCCAGGAATAAGAGCAAAAAAACAAAAACAGGGCTGATGTTTCCAACTAGGTAGCAGTGACTGCTAATAGGTATAAGTATAGGTGGCATGCGGGATGTATGCATATCAGGTTCCAAAAACAACTATGGTTTCCTGCTAAAGATGGTCATTACTATCACCATAGGAGAAGAGTGGAGTCTACCTGAAGGAAAAATGGTGTTCAAGAAGGTCTATGATAACTCATCTTCAGACACCTGGTCACAAACAGCTGTAAATGTGATAAGGGCAGATTTCAACTGGGCCAGATCAGCTGCAGAGCATGGCAAGATAGGCCGAAAAAGGTTAAAAAGCTTACAGCAGATGTATCTTCCTGATGGAAGTGCTGAGCACTCCAGCAGGCAAACATTCAAGGAGCACTTTTTCCCTGGAAACGCCACGTGAGCAGCGCGCTGAAGCTTATTTTAATTTTTTTTTTTAAGCAAAATTGTATAGTGTGGCAAATGTATTATATAGATAATAGAAATAATGCAAAATAATTTTTAGTGAGTGAATATTTTAATGTCAAGCAAATTCACAAAATTTATTCCACTATTCAATTCACAAGAAGCATTTTAAAATTCTGCAAACAAAATGAAGGCCTGGTCTTAGCTACCCTTATATTATTTACCCGTTTCACAACAGTACAATATCATATAAGCTATTCTGAAGTTCAAAATATTGTTACAAATATTTAGCACTACTCTAAATGACAATGTTCATAAAGTATGGCCATACTTATACCAGGGACATGCACATTTATAAATGCTGCTAATATTATTTATTGGATTTGAAGATCAAACCCCCCCCTCTGCAGCTCTGGCTGAAAAAAGGTCTAGCCAATTTTAACTATTTAAATACCATGAAAATCATGAAAACAAAAGTCAAAAGGAAAGTCAAAAGGACCTGGATTTTTTCTGAGCACAGATTATGCAAGCGCACTGTGCTTTATACAGCCAGCTCAATTGAATCATGTCTGCCTGAACTTGGCAGTTTAAAATTCATTCCACACAGCTAGCAGTGCTGACATGGATATGATAAGACAGAAGAACAGGGACACCATTCTAAAGTTACCTAGCTGAACTGTACATGTACCAACCCTTTTTGTCCTTCCTGGAGCTTTTTTTTTTTTGTTACCTGGTGGATGGAGCTCTAAAATTGCAGTTGTATTTCCAGATCTTTTCCGTTTGTCATGCAAAGGCCCATTTCTCTCTGGGACTGCCAACTAGAGAGGTGTTCTCTGAAGCCGGCTTCTAAATGAGTGCACAAGCTGAACTCCTAGTGAATGGAATCAATTATTAAAGATGCAGATGGAGCTGTCCAAATGATAAGAACAGCTCCTGACGTGTCATGATCTAAGCTTTCATTAAAGCATTTCAGGCATACTAATGGTTTACCACCACTCATTACTTACATGCTTTTTTCATGGCTATAATAACCCTGGTGCCCACAGGCATGGATAAAAACAGAATGGTGGAACTGAAAGCATCTTCCACAGAGTACTGCATTGCAATGCAACTTGGGCCCGTAGGACAATTTGCATACTGCTTTTGTGCTTTAATTGAAGAGGATTTGGAGGTTGCAGGACAGGCACTTTAGGATATGGACTCAGCATACTGTATTATCTTTTTATTTTAATGTTAACTAATAACTTGATAAAATTTAGCACATGCTTGTTATATCAATCCAAAAATAATGGTTAGAACGCTCATGATTATTAAAGTCCTACATATCACCAAATGGATACTGTATGCTACAACATCACCATTGCTAGTCTTGTGTCATTCACTGCATACAAAGCATGGTTTTCAACTATTACACTTCTTACTCTCTGCTGGGACGATTAGAGGGCAAAGCAATTGCAAGAGTAGAATTACTCTCAGGAACTGTGGTGTGATTGCTACCTGCTGTTTCATTTTTTGAAGTTGGGAGTACAGCTCCCACAGGCCCTTCACTTTGCAGTCTAAATGATTTGCTAGAGGATAATAATGTCATGGCCGGTAAATAATAGTGGACTCTCACTGAACATGGTCAATAAGATTAAATGTCCTTCACCTCTATTCTAAAGGTCTGAACTGGTTATTAAGGAACTGGGCCTAAAAAGAGAACAGATATTTAAAATAATAGTAATAACTATATTTATAAGGGACTAGGGATGTTTACCAGTTCATAAGCTGCACAATATAAGCCAAATGCTAATGAAATAGGTTCCTCAGATCCACAATCGAAGAGTTAGAAAGTGCTTTTTAAATGACCACATGTATGTTAGGTTGCCTCTATCTGCTGAGATTTAATGACTCTTGACAGCAAATATTCCAGGGGCACAGAAAGTCATCCCTAAAAGGAAGGGGATATCCTTTCAAGTCAGAATCATGCTGTATTGTATTTACTGGGCAGGATAAAATGTGCTTTCAGAATCTATCTTACTTACATTACTTACATACTGTGACCATTAAAAGAAGTATTCAATCTTAACAATTGGAAAAGCCAGAGTTGAAATAATTCCACTAGAGGCAGGGTATAATTTAAAACTATACCACTTCATACCTTTAAAAGAAACAGAAGATGTTGGCAGTAAAGGACCACTTCGACCTGATCCAGTCTGCCCATTTGTACCTCCCTACTGTGCCGTCACATGTCTTAAGCAATTTGTGGTCTTCTCCCTTCCTCTGCCACTAAGGTCCCTGTGGTGTCTATTCCTATGCATGTCTGTTTTTGCTCCTCTGGAAGTCTTTCAGGTATGCACTACCTTTAAGCTTCTCTCGCCTTAGCTTCATATGACGACCCCTTATTGTTGAGCTTGAGAAGAAAGTAAATTAAACGTTTTCTCTGTGCGCCTGGGGAATGGTCAGAGCCACGAGGAAGCTCTGGTTTTTCCTCATTAACTGTGCTACAAAAGCCCTTGAACTACCAGAGGCTGTGAGCTCCAGCAGCAGCTTCTCTATAGACTCTACAGGAGACCACATGGTTGCTACATGCGTGGTATCCTGACACTACAGAGAAAACAGTTTACTTTAAAAGTTATTTTCTTCGTCCGAAGAAGATACCTACAAATTTGACAAATACACATGATACATATTTTACACATATGCATAGCCTCAGACAATATTTCAATTTTGGCATTTGAAATGGCTTTAAAAAATATCTATTTTCCTAAGGTTAAATATTTTTTTATATATGAATCTGACATGGAAAAGGATGACATGGAAATACATTAAAGAAAACAAAATATTTGCTTTCTAGATTTTCATACTGCTTATCCATGGGCTATGTTCTCTTCAAGTCTTACTATATTCTATTTACATATAGTTGCATAAAATGATTTAATTCAAATTTGAACAAGACGGATTTTGCCTTGGTTCATTACTGATTTTTCAGAGATCCGAGCAAAAAGGGAGTTGCCACAGTTCTCAAAGCAACCTACCACAGATTGAGAATCTCTTAACAAAAGTTCATATTCCCATTCTGAAACTAAACTCCTTTGTTATTTTGACCCTAGAGTACCACGAAAAATGTGACAAGATATATCTTTACTTGTACACCACCCTATTTCTGAAAGTTAATATACACTCCTGTAATGCGGGAGAGGCCATGGGATGTCGATCAATGGTACATATTTTAAAACTGACCACAAAATGACTCCTCCTGGCATAGGCTATATGTAAGGATAATGACAAAAAACATGAGATAAAAATGTTGCCTTCTAGGGATCTTTCAAGATGGCTGAACATAGCTGAGATCTAGGTGGCATTGTTCTTCAGATTGCTTATTTTTCTGACATAAGGAAGAGGAAGGGGAAGACACAGGCTTACCCAGCAGTGGCCTCTAGTCATAACCTTACCAGCCCCCTTGATTCATTTGTGAAAAGACTAGAACCTAAGACTTCGATGTTGGCCTCCAGAGGTGCATTACCAGGAGCACTGGGAGAGGAGATCCCCCCACCCCATGTTCACCCTTGGTGCTGAGACTTCTCTCTCCCTGGAGTGTCGAGAACCTCCCTGTCAGGGGATTGGTAGTGGGAAATGAGCCTGGAATTGGTGTGGATAGATTATATTTTCCCCACTGAAGCTGAGGAGTGGAGCCTGGATGCAAGTCCATGTGGCTTCAGCAGAAATTTGTGAAGCAGCTGAGCAAGAGGGGCTGGAGGTTTGACCACTTCTTTGTAATCTTTGGAGCCTGTCTCCCTTTGAGGAAATGTTCTTGGACCAGGTTTGGTGAGCCAGCAAGTTTTAACCCTGGCCTGTAAATCCCCAATTTTGTATCCTAAAGGGATCACTTTGCAAGGCATCTGGGAGGCAATTGCCTCTTTATCCACTGAAATAGCTCAGTTCTTGCCCCAATATCAGGGGTTAGTTACTGATGTCCATAATTGTGAAAATGATATTCTTCTGGTAAAACAGAAGGTCGAGAATCAAGATGAGGGTCTGTCAGATATACAAGTTTTGGGATAGTCTTTGGTTAAAGGCAACTTGCTACTATAATAAGGGGAAGCTCTGGAAAATGTAGTGCAATGTAAGAACCTCAGGCTAGTTAATTTAAAAAATATATTTAACTGAGGTTCTGAAAGTACCTGAGAAAACATGTCCACCTATTTCTAGAATATATTATATACTGTCCTTTTCTTTTAAAGGAATGAGGAGAATAAGTGCTCAGACTTTGCTGGATATCACTAATTTAACAGTTTTATATTTTTGAAAAATCATTTGACAAAGTGATTGCTCCATTTACATGAATTGAGAATCTGCTTTTAGACTCAGACTATCTTAGTAAAATTTATTTTCATAAGAGGGATGTACTATTATTCATTTTTAAGTCTCTGTTTCCTGACATAACTAAGTGCATGCAACATAGGAGGAAGAGGTTCTTGTTGATTAACTCAGGGGTTTTGCAACCCGGGGTGGGGGGGTGGGGTTATTTTGGTTGAATTTTCTGTGTCAGTGTATAGTTACATTTCCTGGGGTCAAGTATGCATTTTACAATCAGTCTCATCTTGCTCAATTTATTAGTGAAAGAAAAGGTGCAGTTCAGCCTCCAGAGCCATCCTAGCCAAAAGCTGCTACTTCTCCTGTAATTTAACTCTCCATTCTCGCCAATTTAGGGGAAGAGAGTTTGTAACTATGTTCAGCGGTTATTACTTTTTCTCATTTGTTAGGAGGTATTTCCTCTGGATTTAACTTGCTTTCTCCCCTTCCTGTGGATGGAGTTTATGCAATGCTTTCACAACTGGGTAATGGTTTTGTTGATGGCTCCTTTTCCTGTTAATTCTATAGCATTGTTTCCATACAAGCAATGTCTTGACTGTAAGATTTGAAATTTTCATAAATAAAAAGTTATAAGCATTACTACCTTCTATCTTTGAGAAGCACTCAATTTTAAGAAAAAAAAAATTCTTATGCACTGTCTCCTGTTGCTACCAGGAGAGCCATTCTCCAGCTTTTGGTAATCAGATTTCTCTCTGTCAGTTTGCACATAGTGGGGTAGATTTTCAAAGGGTTACGCACGTAACCCTTTAAAACCTACCCCTGCACGCGCCGAGCCTATTTTGCGTATGTCCCAGGGCTTTGAAAAAGGGGTGGGCCAACGGGCCCGAGTCCTCCGGCACATCGGCTGTGTCGGGGGTTGGCGCACAGACAGCTGACTGGTGCACACAAGTTACGCCTGCCAGAGGTGTAACTCCTGCAATAAAGGTAGGGGGGGATTTAGATAGGGCAGGGGGGGTGGGGGGGGAGCGGCCTCGGAGGGAACGGGGAAAGCCATTGGGCCTCTCCTAGGGCTCGGCGCGCGCAAGGTGCACAAATGTGGACCCCCTTGTGCGCGCCAACCCCGGATTTTATAACAGTTATAAAATCAGGGGTACATTTGTGCGTGCCGGGTAGCACGCACAAATGTACCCCCGCGCGCATAAGATTAAAAATCTGCCCCAGTGGTTGTAAAATGCAAAGATACTGAACTGTCTGCAGATTACAGTAGGCTAGCAGCAGGGAAACAGGGATATGTGGTACAGTTATAATCAGTAAACACTAGTGTTTTTTTTCTGTTTTGTTTAACTGACTTGCTGCCACTTTCTTATGCATAAAGAGGTCAATATTTAGCAGCATATGGTTGAATTTTTAGTCAGCCACGCGCGTAAAAAAACGGGGATTACGTGCATGGCCGAGCCTTGCATGCTTTGCACGCATTTTCAAAGGGGCCCGGCCACGCACGTAACTCCCGTTATACACAGAAGTGCCGGGACAAAGGAAAGGGATGGTCCAGGGACCGGAGGGGGGGTGGTGGTAGCGAGGTGGGAGGCAGCCGGTAGGGGGTTGGGAAGTTCCCTCCATCCGCTCCTTAACTGGAGTACACTGGGAGAGGCCTGACCTCGTCACCGCATGTAGTGTTTGAAAATTAGCCCCCTCCCCCCATGCGCACCGCCCGCACATGTGAACGTAGATTATAAAATCCATGCACGCGGCCCATGGATTTTACAACATGAGCGCGCATGTTATAAAATTGGCGCACTTCTTTTAAAATCTACCACATAGAGTGTGGACGATTTATCTGACTAAAGTTAGTTGGATAACGTGTCATGGATATTCAGCAGAGTGCTGCTGATTATTAAGCTATATTCAACGGAGCTCCTAAAGTCTTAGCCAGATAAACTTACCCTGCTAACTTTAGGACTGTTGTCTGGCATAACTAGTCAGTCTGACAACTTATCTGGCTAACTCTGATAATGAGTTACCTAGAGAAGTTATTCAGCTAACTTACAGGGTCATTCATCAAAATGCGTTATGGCGATAACGCCATAACGCATGCGTTAACGTCATAATGCACACGATAGGCACGGTAATGCATGGTGCAAATGTACATTTTTCAAAGGGGCAGGATTGGGGAGAGGTTTGGGTGGGATTAATGAAAATGAGGGGCATTCTCTCTCTCTTGGCACTTCGCAAGTAGCGAAGTACAAGTATTGCGGGGTTCGAAAACGTTAACGCACCCCGCAATACTACCTATGCGAAGCGCTAACAGCGCATGGTGCGGTAATTGAAAAATCATCATAGACACGCCCAATCCTTCAAGCCTCACTAACTAGCCACGGTTTTTATTATTATACTAGTTACATTCCATCCCCATAGCAGAAATAAAGAAAAGCAGATAGGGACCCAGGTGCGCACTTGTGCACGTAAATAGTTATGAGTTGTTTTAATGCTAAAATCCAGGAATGTCCATGCCCAGCCCCTTTTTTCCCCAAAAAATGTTTTTGTGCGCGTACATGAGATATGCGTGTACTTGCACATTTTTCAAACTCTGTATGGCACGCGCAGGCCCCAGACGCACACATATCTCCCGGCTTTGGTGTGCGCCGAGCTTTTAAAATTTACCCCTAAGTGGGCTGTTTGAAAATTACCCCTCAATGTGGTCTGATGCCTTTGAAGAATACTCAGCATTGATGTATAAAGGTTGGGAAACATTTCCCAATAAATAAAATATCAAAAACTGCACACCCCCAGAAGTGCAATTTACAAACCCCATATTTTTGCTCAGTTAAACATCTGTGACCATGGCTAAATTAATACGATTGTATATTAAATTTCACAGCAACAAAACTGTCCCTCCTTTGTCTGAAAATGTTATTACAATGAAACCATTCTTACCAGAATTATGAATGCAACAGGTCCAATGAAACTCCAAATAAAATAATTATCTACCCGGAGCCAGCAACTATAATTAAAGAAATAAAAGCATCAAGGTAAGAATTACATAAAACCCTCAACGTTTCATAAATGGAGTACATAAAATATCTTCCATACTAAGCAGGGAGTTTATATAAGAGATCAGCTGTCACTCCTTGAAACTTTCTCCCACCACTCCAGGTGCCCCTCTCTAACCCATGTGGCCTGACATCTGTCCACTGTGTGGGTCCCCCCGGAGCCTGCACATCTATCGCTCATGCAAGAATAAACATGTGCACACCACAGGCCTCAGACAGAAGTAAACTGGAGAGACTGAGATCAGACTCAGCATATCCTGGCCTACGAATGAGGCTTGCTCCTGTCAAGATATGTGCAAAATTAACCCATTTCGAGACTTTACCACCATGATGGACACCACTCTCTGTAGTCAAAGTGCATTATTTTATGTAGAAACCCAGAACACTACCTGCCCTAATTTTAAATACATTTATGTTAAACATATATTTAAAACTTTCGTTTCCATTTATTCAATAATAACTTTATCTGACAATGATTTTTATTAACTGACACTGATTACTGTGGATTTTATTTTTTGGCAGATTTTCCCAACTCAGTCCTTGTTTGGCTTTCATTTTTATATTCAGTTTAAACTGCTTATATTCAGTTTAAATGTACCAAACATAAAATGTGCAATAATCAAATGCATTTTAGCATATTAAAAAAGTGTTTTTCCCCCTCTTGTGGAAATAGCCTGTTTTGGTTATTGCCTGTCTCCTATACGTGTAACAGGGTCTGTATACCAATGCAGTGCATAGAATTACTTGTTCATTAGAGGTATTTCTAGGGTTAGGTTAGGTCAGGGGAGGTAACTACGCATGTTTTCCCTTTAAAAAAAAAAAAAAAAAAAGCACCACACAAAAAGCAGGCATCAACATGCCCACTTTTGATTATTCACCCCAAAACATTCACTTCTCACATTTTAATGCAGAAGGGAACACCACAAATCGGAGAAAGTTCTTTTTCACTTCTTAATGAGATTTGGCCGGAGAGAACATTGCCCAAATCTCATCTTGGAGTGAGTTTCCTCACTCTGAAGGCCATCAAATCTTCACAAGAGACCACTGTTCTGTTCGTAAGTCTCATGTTGAATGTGAAAGTGGCCCCCAACCCCCTACACTAATACCTAATCCCCACCTCGAGTTACTAGTTGGGCCTCTCATAGGGATACAAATACCTGTCTAGGGAAGAGACACTATAGCAAGTCTCTCTCTCATAGGGATACAAATACCTGTCTAGGGAAGAGACACTATAGCAAGTCTCTCTCTCTCTCTTCTCTCTCTCTCTCTGGAGCGTGTTGCATAGCTGTTATCGCAATTTGTGATACGAATGCTTATTAGCATAAGGTAACACCCCTTTTTGGTATTGCATGCGATACTGTGTGATATTGGAAAATGAGGCCCTAAGACAGCCCCAATTGGGTCTGGGAGTTAATTAAACAAAATGGTACATAAATATGTTTCTATGTACCAAAATTTCTTAGTAAACATATTTCATGAGATTTTCATCCCTAGCAAAATCAAACAGCTTTTTTGTTTTCAACAATATTTTCCCAGTCTGTAACTAATTTTAATTGTCAATTATGCTTTACTTTATCCTGTCAATGACCATAAATACCTGCCTTTTTTAATAAAATGAAGTGGCCAATTGTAATCCAACTGTACTTGCCAAATATATTATTACTGATGCGAAACATAACATATATAAAACATAGTGCTGTCACAATTCAGAGTGAGTTAGAAGGCCAGCAAAACTAAGAGACCCAGTGAAGCATCAGTTTAAAACCGAGTGGGGTTAAGACATTCAGACACAGTAAGATATATATAAACATATTTTTTTCTTTTTTACTTAATATCAATTTGAAGCCAAAAAATTATTTTTTCAATTTATTTCAGGTCGATCTTTAGTATTAAGAGACCAACCATAATATAAAATCTGTCTCGCCAGCAAACAAGTCCTGTGAACCTAGAAAATTACTAAAGACTTGATTGCAATTTGTACACTGTATTGCCATTTTCTCACCAATGAAGCTTTCAGATACTATTTTAGCCTTTCAGAGACCCCCTGACAGCTAACAAGCTTGAAGAATGATTCACACGAAAAACATTCTGGTTGCTTGCAATTACTTACGCTTTCTCTGTGCCATAGCTTTTGTAGTCAATAGCTGCTGAAACACCAACTACTGTGGCAGGGAAGAGGTAGCCAGCAACATAATAGTATTTTTTCCTTGAGTATTCACTTTCAAATACTTCCACGAGCATGAGATAGAGCTGTACACCTTCTAGGCACATCCAGGCAAAGGCCGCAAGGAAGAAAAAGTGCAGGAATCCTGCAAATATTGGGCATGCAAGCTGAAAAGACAAAAATATATATACAACATAATATATAGATATAATGCTCAGCTGTATCACACAATCTATTATAAGTATAAAATTACGTATTTGGTAAAGTTTAAAACCAAGATTTAATAAGCCCAAACACATGAATAGTTTAACACCAATTTGAGAATATATAGGTTTACAATTGTGCATTATAAAAAGATTATACTAAAAGAAATTTAACAAATGAGCATGTTATAACAGCATATCCTCATACATAGATAGCTAGCTTCTTCACCATATCTTTCATCTCCCTAGAATTCAGTGGCCTTAACCTCTTTAAATGCCTACTATAGTCATAGTAAACAAATCTTGCAAGTAGTTCAGTGATTTGAGGAGCATACCATGACCCAGTGTACTGTAATCTGCATTTTATTATTATTTATACATGGTATACGGCTTTCACTTCAAAAACAATTAAAAGGTTAAAGAAATTAACTGATATTAACTCAACAGCAGACTGATCAAAACAAAAATGTGCAGATAAACTAAACTTTTTTTTAGTGCATTTATCCAAAATAAAATACACAGAAAAAAAAAAGAAAAACAAAAACATAAGTGTAACTGGTCCAGGGCCCTAACTAGCCAAAATTGATTGCTGTCCCTCGGCCCCTCCCCACGGGCATGATCTCCAGTTGCTTCTGTCCCACTGCTGCTGTTTTTCAAAATGTGGCAGGGTAAGAGGAACTGTGGATACCTCCTGCGCCTATAAAAATATAGATGGGGTAAGGAGGTTCCAAAGAAGGGAGAGGAGCTGAGAGGGGTAATTAATTTTACCCAGTTTGGATAGTTGGTGGAGATCCTTTTACCCCTTTATAGACTGGCAATGGCTTCTCTTCAAAAAGAATCACAAATGTGAATAAGCAGTCTTAAAATTTTGGAAGAATTTGAAAGTATGATTTTTCTCTCCGGGATATACTGTTAGGAGTATGAACAATTTAAATATTTTTGTATTTTTATTTTTTATATCTATTTCTTAATTTTAGTTAGCTGATGTATTCTTAGATCTTTGATCTTTTCTTACTTTACTGTGTTATGTATTTTGTGAATCCTTTTTATTCTGATTAATAAGTTATTTAATTTAACACACATTTGTACAAAGACTGGTATGCTGCTAGGATAATTTTTTTTATGGATTTACTTTTATTAGTTGATATTTGTATTTTATTGGTTTTATGTTTTTAAAATGTTCTGAGATTGTTAGATCTATTTTAATTTTTTTGTGAACCATTTTGATGGTCTTATTCAAATAACAGTAAATCAAGTAAAATAAATAATACAAATAATAAATAAAATTCTGTTCATTTTTCTTTGCTTTGAAAACAAAAGCATATCCTACTACAGACTTTGTATTTAACACTGAACTACTATTTGTTCAAGATTCAATTACATTAACACTACTTCAACCTGCCATACACCCAACATCTATTTAACAAAAACCCCACTATGTCAAGATATAGGAAAATACAAAACCTCAACTATTTTAATGTAAAAAAAAAACAAACTACTTAACAATATATGTGAACATTTCTCTTGCTGAAGTATTTTTTTCTTTTTAAAACTTTCACTGAAGCCTTGGTAGGTCAGTTAAGAATGCTAAGTTGACAGTGTTAAGTTAAAATCCACCTCCCCTTCAACTTTTTCAGAAAGATCAATTGCTAACTTACCTCGTATTTTGTTTTATCAATGCCAATTAGGAAAATAAACTCTGCAATAAAGAGGTTGAAGCAGAGGTTCTTGTGAATGGTATTACGGTCGCACTGTAGACCACGGAAGAAACAGAATGTGAAGATACAGATGGCCAGGCAGACAAGTGAGATAACAATTCCCACCCAAGTGATAACGGTGAGAAGCAACTCATGCACTCTGTCTTTATACTGAAAATGGAAGAATTCAGCACATTAATACATCTGTTTGTTATTACAATCAAAAATACTTGGCAGTCATCATTACTTTACAAGCTATCGAGAAGAAAACTGCTCAGGAGTTGGAAGACATATTTGCCATAAGAGCCAGATTATAAAAAATACATCTACAAACACCCAAACTACAGAAAGGTTTGAAATTAAACAAGACAGTATTTTTACTTTCCAGCTGTTCATTGTGAACCAAAGGGAAAGGTAACAATTAAGAGTCATTTCATCTTCATGTGGACACACACACCCAGTGAACGAGAGAGATTAATATCAGTACAATGTAGGTCTCACAAATGTGAACACGTTCATGAGAAATACATGGGAGATGCTTACCATAATTTCCCTACGGGCCATAAGAATTGCAAAGTTGGTTAAATGGCTACATGCACACGTAGTATGTGTTTTATTAGTGTTCACCAGCCTGCATCCCTGAGTGGACCAATATCCCATCATAGTCCTCTCGGAGTAGTTCCAGAAAGAACAGTTTGCATTGAAGTAATTAACAGTCTAGGATAAAACATGACAAAAGAACATGAATCTTAACTCAATGATAAATTGTAATTAGGATACATGGAATGGTAGTTTAGACTAACCCTTAAATGTTTAATTTACAAACTTTCTTTCAACTTAACGAGATCACACTGTACAAGACATACAAGATGTAGCTAAAAGGACTATACCATCTAAAATATACTAAACATATTTCAAATAATAATGGGTTTAAAGTGTAGTATTATAGAATACTTAAATATTTTTCTCTTCAGATAATGTAGCTTCAGGAAAATTTCACTCGATTTAACTTTTGTATATTTCTCTCCCTCTCATTTTTATCAGCCAAAGCTTTGGAATAGTCTGCCACCAAATTTGAGAATGCAAGATAATCTAAAGAAGTTCAAAAAAGATCTTAAAACATGGTGTTTTTTAGAAGCATACAGAGATAATACCCAAGAGTTTTTATGAATCTATAGCAGCTTTTATGGTTTTTTATTTCTAACTTTACTTATGCTATTTTAGTTTTTAAATAACTCTATTTATTTTATTTTATTGATGTTTTATTGTATTTATTTCTGTTTTCTTAACTGTCTTAAGTTAATTTATTATGTAAACCGTTAAGATAGAACTCTTTGTTCTGGGCAACTGTATATAAAAATTGCACAAATAAATAAATAAATATCAAATATTAACTAGTCAATACATTAGGGATCTGAATTAAACCATGGTATTTATTTTTTTTATTTTTATTAAGGCTTTTATATACCGACTTTCTTGATACAAATCAAATCAATTCGGTTTACAATGAACTAAGCAGAATATACAATTAACCAATCAACAAGAGATACGGAGCATACAGTTACATTATAACAAGGAAGCCTTAACTTGGAGTAGGAAAATAAAGAGGGGGTGAACGGAGCAATAAATATATAAAGTGAAATAAAATAGAATAAATACTATATACAGAAGAGGGGGCAAGGGGCCAACCTCTCTTTAATGAATATTATGCATGAAAATTTGGAAAGTTTTGTTTACAGAGATGTGTGGTGTACAGTTCTAGATCAGGCAATGGAGTTTGTAGTGGGGAAGGCTTGGCTGAACAGCCATGTCTTTAGTTTCTTTTTAAAAGTGTTCGTAGCCCGCTGCTCTAACCACTGGCACTGGTATGTGCCAGTGGTTAGAGCAGCGGGCTACGAATCAAGGAGACCAAGATTCAAATCCCACTGCTGCTCCTTGTGACCTTGGGCAAATCACTTTACTCTCTGTTGCCTTGGGTATAAATGTAGACCTGGGGATAGGAAATACCTACAAGTACGTGACTGTAATCTGCTTTGAAATGCCAAAAAATGGAATGTGAAAGTAAGTAAATAAAATGGCCAATACAAAAAATGAATCTCAGGCATGTTTCCCATTTATTCAAAGAGTAATATTTCTAGCAAAGTTTTGAATCAAGTCTTAAAGTATACAAAGTTTCCTCAGATTTAACTAGCCTAAGCAAGCATGGAGGAGTAATAACCTTGTGTCATTTCCTGTATACATATAATCCACTTGCTTATTTTAAGACCATCTGTACATAGACAATTTAAGCATGGATAAACTAATCCATGATGGAGAACATTTTTTCCCTGCCAAAGGTCATGAAGGCATATAATAAATAAATTCTGTGGTACACTAACATAGCAGGACTTTCCCCACCCAAAGAATAACCCTGTTTTTGTGACTTGAAGCATGGCTTTGAATAAAGTCTGAAATTAAAAAAAAAAAAACGGGCTGTAAGCTTGGTGGCATTTAAACTTGCTAGATTTCACAAAGTAATAAGAGATGATACTCTGCTGTCCTGCTGCTAAGGTAAGAGTTAATTTTCACTTGCAAACAAATTAGTCTCATTTCCATTTTCATGTTGATTACTGAATTAGCTTTCATTAAGAATACACTTAAGTTCTAATAATCATTGAACCAGCCTCATTTAATTTTATGTTCATTGACTTAAATAAACTTGTGTATCTGACCTACTGCAACATTTAAAATTCAAATAGAAACATTTTTTTTTTCTGCATCATTGTCCCCCTCACCCCCTCTCTCTTTCTCTCACTGGTTTTATGGCCTTCTTTAATTCGTTAGTTTACTCACATCAATGTGTTCCAGGGTAAAAAACAGTGGCTCATTTAGGTACACCCGGCTGGACTCCTTGTTGATAGAGGCTGCAATGACATGGGAGTTCACTTCAATGGTACTGTTTCGGCCAGTCAAATCCCCTC
The DNA here is from genome assembly GCF_901001135.1 of Rhinatrema bivittatum. Classification (NCBI taxonomy): domain Eukaryota; kingdom Metazoa; phylum Chordata; class Amphibia; order Gymnophiona; family Rhinatrematidae; genus Rhinatrema; species Rhinatrema bivittatum. The sequence goes on from NC_042624.1 coordinate 89,081,192, forward strand.
CAAGTTTTATAGTTGCATTTTCAGTACTGAGAAACTGACCCAGGTTTTTGTAAAGGATGAACACCAGCTTTGCTTGTCCTGGAAAACAAAATAAGCAAAAAAAAAAATTTGGATTTATGAGAATGTCTGTTTTACAGTCTTCTCTGCACGTGTATAGGTGCAATGAGATGAAGCATGACACTTGATGAAAGAAAATATTTTAGTCTCAAAATATTTAATTAAAATATAAAGACATTAGGTTATCTAGAGCAGGTAAACAGTTTTACCTCTTCCATATAAAATGAAATGTACACACACAAACACACGAGTTAAACCAGTACAAGCTACAGAAGTTTTGGCCTTAGCGAAAACTCCAATGCTCTTCATGTGCCAAAAACTTACCATTCCTGCTGTTCAGTTTGAGAGTGTTTGCAGAGAGCTGGATCAAATTGCCTTCTTTACTGCCCTGAGGAAATTTCAAGTCCTGCACCTGGCCTTCAGTATTTAGCACTGCCACTTCCAAAACTGGTTGGATCAAATGCAAACAGGAAAAGGAAGGTGAGAAGAAAATACGTTCCTATTATCAGATTACCATATAGCATGTATTAATGCACTATAAAAATGTTACTTTACTGTTCTCAATAGCTTTTTGCAGCATGTATACTAGTATAATGTCTATAGTTCTAGTAGGATTTATTTTAGGCAATTCATTTTGCCTCTGTTCTTTGCTCTGAACTTTATTTTTATCTAGGAGACATAAGGTGCTGGCATAGGAAGTTTCTGAAAATTCTTCCTCCTTGGTCATGATCAATTAAAGTTAAGGGAAGCCTCACACCAGCATCATAAGGACCAATACAAGGTATGAACAGGACAAAAAACAGACACGTTTTAAAAGCCTGAGCAGGGACATAACATATGATAAATATTTTATTACAATCAAAATGTCCAAAACCATAAAAAAACAGACATAGGAGGACACAAAACTGAGAACATTTAGGAATAAGGCAAAGAAGCAAGAGCCAAGGAACCAACAACTGGTCACTTTTAAGATGAGTAGTAATATTGCTGCTTTCATTCAACACAAGAGGAACCATGAGTGTGTTAAAATTTAACTCTAGAAGAAATCATGAAATCAGTTTATTTCCATTTTTATAAAAATTATAGAAGAAACCTACAGCTTTTATATCACAGTTCTTACTATTCTTGCTTTCAAACATTAAATTATATTCAAATGATTATTTTTTATTGTATAAGTTGATTATATTATTACTATTAGTCATTGGAAAAAAATATTCTGTTAATACCACCAACACACATGAAATAATAAAAAGGCTCAGCTTAGCAGAGCATTATGTTACAGTTTAGCTCAAAATCATGCAGCACAGAACCAAGGCTTAACAGGATTACAAATAGAAGAATGGATCCCCTTTGATCTCTTATTTATAGTGTAATCCAATCCACTAATTATGAGGTTGGATTACAAAGAATAACTTGATATCGGCTGGCAGTCAAAAAGCGGTCAATCAAATCTAATAAATAATACTAATCATAATAATGTGGTAGTAATTTAGATTAATTGTTAGTCATTTATGAAAACAGAATGCAACATTCAGGGGAGCTTAATTAATATCATAGTAGATCCTTCAGATAATTAATAGGGAAGTGTAGCCCACCCACAATTTCTTTTTCAGGGTTATGATTAATGTTTATTTCAGTTTGGTTGCTGAAATGAAAAAAAAAACACATTAAAAAACAGAAAATAAAATGAAACAAGGCCTCCCTAGATACCTCCCTGCCACCTCTAAAAAAAAAAGGTAAGGAGGAACTGTGCATTAATCTGGAAAGAAAGAATGGAAAATCTCATTTTCTATTGGTGTGACATGTTGACCTCCTTTGCAGGCAGAAGAAAGAGACAGAAATTTAATGGAGGATATTCGCAAATATTACTATGAAAGGGGCAGTGCTACTGCAAGGTGATTTTAATCTGCTGAATGTTGACTGGTCATCCCAGTCATGGTGTTTTCCAAAAGCAGGGAGTTCCTGGATTCTTTGCAGGGAGAACTATTCTGACAACTGGTAAAGGAAACCACCTAGTGATTACCAATGGGGACAGTGTTTCTGATGATGTAGTGGATGATTATTGAGATCCAGCGATTACCGTATGTTGTGGTTCAGTATTAGATCACATGCAGTTATGGATCATTCTAAGGTGAGGGTCCAAGACTTCAGGAAAACTAACCCTTGATAAAATGGTAGAATACTTAAAGGAGCTGTTAGCTGGACAGAAAAATCTAGAGAAAGTAGATGAGTAGTGGGCAAAACTAAAAGGAGATATTGTAAGGGCAAGAAATAAAGATAAGAGGAAAGAAAGGCTGCTATGGTTTTCTAGCTGAAAAGATAAGGACAACAAATGCAGAATTAGAGAAAGAGGCAACAGTATCTGGAAAAGGTAAGAGAAGCTTTGAAAATAATCAAAACAAAGATGCAAATAGAAGAAAAACAGCAAATACGATAAAACAGAAATGAGGAGACAAGGCTATTTTTTTTTTTTAAAGATATGTTAGTTATAGAAGAAAGTTCAAAATTGGCATAGTGAAACTTAGAAGCAAAGGATAAGAACATGTACAGGCTGAGGAGAAAAAAGCAGAATTGTTTAAATATTTCTGTTCTGTGTTCTGAGAAAGGACCAGAATAAGGACCATGGAAAATGGATGCAACTAGAATTGGAAGCAAGGTAAACCTCTAATGATTTTCAAAAGCCTCTGTTCATGTGCAGCTAGCTAAACTAAAAGTAGATAAAGTGATGAAGCCAGATAGGAATATATCCAAGAGTTTTAAAGGACCTTAGAGACGTTCTGGCTGCTCTGCTGGCTGACTTTTTCAATGCATCTTTAGAGTGGGAAATAGTTCAGGAGAACTGGAGACAGGTGGATGTAGTTTCTCTTCACGAAAGTGGACATGAGAAGACTGGGAACGACAGGCAGTTTAGTCTGCTAAAACAGAGGATAGTGCGGTTTATGGAAACCAAAGGATTACAAGATCCTAGGCAGCATGGCTTTACCAGAAGTAAATTTTGTCAGATGAATCTGATCAATTTCTTTGACTGGGTAACCAGAAAGTTGGATAAGGGAAGAGCATTAAATATAGTGCACCTGCATTTCAGCAAGATCTGCGACACAAATCCACATAGGTTATTTAGAAACAAACTGAGTATCTTGGTATAGACCCTCAAGTGACTGATTGGGTTAGAAACTGGTTGAGTGGGAGGTGACAAAGGATAGTGGTAAATGTCACATTAAATTCTCTTTAGAAAATAATTCAATTAATCCCAGAAATCAGCTAATCAACTGAAGGGAAGCTCTTACACTAATGCATAATCTGGCTATGCATTAAATATGCTATAGCCTGCTGAATTTCTGTGTTAACTCTGTTCCATTTACTTAGAATAGCACATACAATTTGACTAAACTGCTAATGATGGAAACAGCATAAATTGTTCAAACAAAAGGATGCTGGTTAGAAAAACCTCAATATGTGCATATGAATAATAATTTGTATAAATATTCAGCCTAGGATACTAGTAGAATTGCATAATAGTGTACTCTAGCTGTTAGGAGGGGCAGAGTTTATTTAAATGCAGCTCCAAAGTGTGCACATTAAATTGCTTTTTTTGGGTCTGAACTAAGATAAGAAAACTTTTAAATTGTAGCCACTGCTGGACGTAGACTGGAGAATCCCTTCTGAAGAATCTACCATAAGTAGAGAGATAGTGGATGCCCTGCAAGGGGCTCTCGTCAAACAAATGGTAATAGAATCCACGAGGGAGGGAGTTATACGACCTAGGGCTCATTAACAGAGATATCGTCCGGGTAGGTGCCCACTATAGCACCAGTGATCATCAATCAGTATGGCTTGATATGAGAAATAAGATACAGAGAAGTCACACAAAGACCCAAGTTTTGAATTTCAAAAATACGGAATTTGTCGACATGGGGAAGTACCTAGAAGAAAGAACATAAGAACATGCCATACTGGGTCAGACCAAGGGTCCATCAAGCCCAGCATCCTGTCTCCAACAGTGGCCAATCCAGGCCATAAGAACCTGGCAAGTACCCAAAAACTAAGTCTATCCCATTTTACTGTTGCCAGTAATAGCAGTGGCTATTTTCTAAGTCAACTTAATTAATAGAAGGTAATGGACTTCTCCACCAAGAACTTATCCAATCCTTTTTTAAACAGAGTTACATGGATGCGCCGATTTTATAATATGCGCACGTATGTTATAAAATCCATGGGGCGCATGCAAATGCGCGCCAGATTTTATAATCTGCGAGCATATGTGCGGGCAGTGCTCGCAAGGTGGGGAGGACTTTTGCAATTTTGCGCAGCAACACATTCGGGCCTTCCACAGTTCCCTCGCAGCCCGCTCCAATTAAGGAGGGAACTGGGAGGAAACTTTCCTACCCTCCTACCTAAATTCCCTCTCTCTTCCCCTCTCCTCCCCACCCCCTAAAACCTACCTTTCTTTTTTTTTTTCCTTTGTTTTACAACTTACCTCAGCTCCCGAGCTGAAGTAAGCTGCGCGCGCCGACCAGCTGCTGGCACATGAGTCTTTGGAACAGCAATCAATGGCACGGTCCTGGCCCGCCCTCACTCCTCTCTACTCAGAACATGCCTCCCAGCCCACCCCTTATGCACACACCAGGCTTTACACACGTGGCTGGGCACCTTTGAAAATTTGCCCAGTGCACGCAAAGCCCAAGATTTACATGTGCAGGCCTTTTAAAATTTACGGCACTAACCACATTCTCTAGTAACAAATTCCAGAGCTTAATTGTGCATTGAGTGAAAAATTATTTTCATAGATTAGTTTTAAATGTGCTACTTGCTAACTTCATGGAGTGCCCCTAGTACTATGATCCAAAAGAGTATATAACCGATTCACATTTACCTGTTCTAGACCTCTCATGATTTTAAAGACCTCTATCATATCCCCCCCTCAGCCTTCTCTTCTCCAAGCTGAACAGCCCTAACCTCTTCAGCCTTTCCTCATAGGGGAGCTGTTCCATCCACGTTATCATTTTGGTTGCCCTTCTCTGTACCTTCTCCATCGCAACTATATCTTTTTGGAGATGCAGCGACCAGAATTGTACACAGTTCTCAAGTGCAGTCTCACCATGGAGTGATAAAGAGGCATTATATTTTCAATTTTATTCACTTTTCCCTTCCTAATAATTCCTAACATTGTTTGCTTTTTTGACTGCTGCAGCACATGAGCTGACGATTTTAACGTATTATCCACAATGATGCCTAGATATTTTTCCTGGGTGGTAGCTTCTAATATGGAACCTAACATCGTGGAACTACAGCAAGGGTTATTTTTCCCTATATGCAACACCATGCACTTGTCCATATTAAATTTCATCTGCCATTTGGATGTCCAATCTTCCAGTCTTGCAAGGTCCTCCTGTAATGTATCACAATCCACTTGTGATTTAACTACTCTGAATAATTTTCTATCACCTGCAAAATTTGATTACCTCACTCATATTCCTTTCCAGCTCATTTATAAATATATTTCAAAGCACCAGTCCAAGTAGAGATCCCTGAGGCACTCCACTGTTTACTCTTTTCCACTAAGAAAATTGACCATTTAATCCTACTCTCTGTTTCTTGTTTTTTAATCAGTTTGTAATCCATGAAAGGACATCACTTCCTATCCCATGATTTATTTTCCTTAGAAGCCTCTCATGAGGGTCTTTGTCAAATGCCTTCTGAAAATCAAATATCCTGCATCTATTGGCTCACTTTTATCCACATTTATTAACCCCTTCAAAAAAATGAAGCAACTTCCAGAATTGCAAATTCAAACATTTGTGTTCCAATTGTGGGGCATATCATTCAGCCAGTAAGTGCCTAAGCATGCAGGTGGGAGCACTTCGGGGGGTACAGCAGCTGGAAGTTCCTCCAAATGAGTTGATGTGCAGGGCCCTGATGCCTATTAGAGTGGTGGCAATGGTACTGTGGTTGCGGTCTTATCCTAGGGCTGCTGTTGCAGGTATTCTCTTTAACAGGTTTTTTCTAGTTTTTTAGATTCTGGTTACAGGTTCTATGTGTGGCGGTGGAGGGGGGAACTGTTTATCAGTAACTAGAATGAGTAGTGTGGTGCAAAGGAAATTTGCAGGCCGAGTTGGACCTTGGAAGGATGGCTGGTCCTTTTACGGAACCTCCTTTTCATAGGATGATTGTCTCCTTTGGCGGTTGTTCCGAAAAAGGAACCTGGTAAACTCAGATTGATCCACAACTTGTCGTTTCACTGACGAAAGCTCTGTGAGAATGATTTTATTCCCAGGGAGCTCTGCACTGTGCAGTATTCATCTTTTGACTGCAATGCAGTTAGCGTGACATTTTGGGCAGGGTGCATTGCAGGCTAAGGATGATATCGAGTCTGCTTTTTGTTTGATACTGGTAAATTCCAGAGAGTTTCCTTTTGCTTGGATTTTGTTTCAAGGGGTGTTACTATTTTGATACGTGCATGCCAATGGGGTGTTCCATCGCTTGCATTTATTTTGAGATGTTTAGCCCGTTCAGGAATTGGGATTGTCCAGTATTATGCATTACTTAGATGATTTCTAGTTTGTGGGGTTGCAGGGGTCTGGGGAGTGTGCTGGAATTTTGAGTTCTTATTTGAGTGGCTTCAAATTTTGGCATTCCTATTGCTGGTGAAAAGACTGAAGGCCCGTGCACTTGCTTGACTTTTTTGGGCATAGAACTGGACTCGACAGAGATGGTACCTTGTCTGCCTATGGATAAGAAGGTTAAGTTAAGAAAATTGGTAGAAAAAGAGTTGCATTGCAAGAAATTGACCTTACAGCAACTGCAGTCACTAATTGGAAGTTTGAATTTTGCTTGCAGGGTAATCCCTATGGGGCTGGTGTTTTTGAGGAGGTTAGCTATATCTATGTCAAGTGTGACAACCATCAAATTCATATAGAAGCTGGGAAGATTTGGTTGTTTGGGCAAGGCTTTTGGCAGAGTTCAATGGAATATCCTTGTGGCAAGCTGATGCCATATCAAGTCAGGATTTTGAATTGTTTACGGATACAGCAGGTGTGGATCATTTTGGGATTTATTTTTGGAGCTCTTGGTGTGCTGCTTCTTGGCCTGAGGAATGGAAGCAGTCAGGCACAATTAGTAATATTACTTTTTTGAATCTGTTTCCAATTGTTGTGGCCTTGATTGTGGGGTTCTCGGCTACATGACAGGGTGATATTTTGGTGTGATTCTATGGGGGGAAGTGGAAGTTATTAACAAAAGATCTGCGAAGTGTCTGATGGTTTCTGATTTGTTGTGTGAGTTTGTGTTGCAGTGCATGATGTTGAATGTTACTGCTTGGGCACGGAATGTACCCAGTATAGCTAATGTCCTTGCTGATTCTCTTTCTTGTTCCAAGTGGGTGCAGTTCTGTAGGCTTGCTCCAAAGATGGGTAAGTGTGGAGCAGAGGTGCCAAATTTCATATGGAAGTTTGGTTCCTGGTGTCATGGCAACTGCTGTGAGCATCCTTAGCTCCGTCCACTTGGTCGGGAGATGTGAATGGAGCCAACCAGGTGGCATCTTTTCTCTGGGTTGGTCTGGGGTCCAGTTTCATATGTTATGTTATTGCAGTACATAGAGGGTGCTAAGTTGGCAAGACCAAGGTGGCGGTATCAAGGTACTTGTCTGGGTTTTCCTTTTTTTACGAGGGCTCATGGATAGGGTTTTCCTGTGGGGCGTTTTGTGGTGCAGAGCTTACTGCAGGATTGGGTTCGGAGTTCTGTGAAAGCTCCAGATGGACGATTACCCATCATGCACAATATTTTACTTGATTTGTGGGATGTACTTCTTAGGGTTTGTGTTTTGGGTTTTTTCTGTTTCATGTGGCATTTTTGTTGACATTTTTTGGGGGCTTTACGGGTAGGGATGTGCATCGTTTTTCTGACAAATTAAAATATCATACAATATTTCCTAATATGTCATGTATTGGGAGTCCCCGAAAATGATAGAAAAACATCACGGTTTCGTGAGGTTTTCTTAATTTTTTTTTTTTTTGGGGGGGGGGGGGGAGAAAGGGCACACAAAAAACCCCAAACTCACCCCAACCCTTCAGACCTAATCGTAGAGCATACAGAAAGACATGGTTTAATGGAACACAGTCAACATGGATTTACCCAAGGGAAGTCTTGCCTAACAAATCTGCTTCAGTTTTTTGGAAGGGGTTAATAAACATGTGGCTAAACGTGAACCGGTAGATGGATTTTCAGAAGGCATTTGACAAAGTCCCTCATGAGAGGCTTCTACGAAAACTAAAAATTCATGGGATAGAAGGCGATGTCCTTTCGTGGATTACAATCTGGTTAAAAAACAGGAAACAGAGAGTAGGATTAAATGGTCAATTTTCTCAGTGGAAAACGGTAAACAGTGGAGTGCCTCAGGGATCTGTACTTGGACCGGTGCTTTTCAATATATATATAAATGATCTGGAAAGGAATAGGACAAGTGAGGTTATCAAATTTGCAGATGATACAAAATTATTCAGAGTAGTTAAATCACAAGCGGATTGTGATACATTACAGGAGGACCTTGCAAGACTGGAAGATTGGGCATCCAAATGGCAGATGAAATTTAAATGTGGACAAGTGCAAGGTGTTGCATATAGGGAAAAATAGCCCTTGCTGTAGTTACACAATGTTAGGTTCCATATTAGGAGCTACCACCCACGAAAAAGATCTAGGCATCATAGCAGATAAAACTTTAAAATTGTCGGCTCAGTGTTCTGCAGCAGTCAAAAAAGCAAACAGAATGTTAGGAATTATTAGGAAGGGAATGGTTAATAAAATGGAAAATGTCATAATACCTCTATATCGCTCCACGGTGAGACCGCACCTTGAATACTGTGTACAATTCTGGTCGCCGCATCTCAAAAAAAGATATAGTTGCGATAGAGAAGGTACAGAGAAGGGCAACCAAAATGATAAAGGGGATGGAACAGCTCCCCTATGAGGAAAGGCTGAAGAGATTAGGGCTGTTCAGCTTGGAGAAGAGACGGCTGAGGGGGGATATGATAGAGGTCTTTAAGATCATGAGAGGTCTTGAATGAGTAGATGTGAATCGGTTATTTACACTTTCGAATAATAGAAGGACTAGGGGACATTCCATGAAGTTAGCAAGTAGCACATTTAAGACTAATCGGAGAAAATTCTTTTTCACTCAATGTACAATAAAGCTCTGGAATTTGTTGCCATAGGATGTGGTTAGTGCAGTTAGTGTAGCTGGGTTCAAAATAGGTTTGGATAAGTTCTTGGAGGAGAAGTCCATTAACGGCTATTAATCAAGTTTACTTAGGGAATAGCCACTGCTATTAATTGCATCAGTAGCATGGAATCTTCTCAGTGTTTGGGTAATTGCCAGGTTCTTGTGGCCTGGTTTGGCCTCTGTTGGAAACAGGATGTTGGGCTTGATGGACCCTTGGTCTGACCCAGCATCACAATTTCTTATGTTCTTATGTTTACAATCCCCCACCCTCCCGACCACCCAAAAACTTGCCTAAAGTCCCTGGTGGTCCAGCGGGGGTCCCTGGAGCGATGTCCCCCTCTCGGGCTTTCAGCTGCCATTAATCAAAATAGTGCCAATGGTTCTTTGCCCTTACCATGTGACAGGGGCTATCAGAGCCATTGGCCAGCCCCTGTCACATGGTAGGAGCAATGGATGGCCCGCACCATTTTTTAAGATGGTGCCAGCCGTCCATTGCTCCTATCATGTGACAGGGGCCGGCCAATGGCACCAATAGCCCCTGTCACATGGTAAGAGCAAAGGTCCCCTGGCGCCATTTTGTTTACTGGCAGCAGACAGCCCGAGAGTGGGAGATCCACCAAGGACTTTAGGCAAGTTTTTTATTTGGGGGGGGGGGGGATTGTAAATAATGAAATCTGAAGGATCGGGGTGAGGTTTTTTTTTTGGATTGAGACAGATGAAAAAAATGGTCAGAACCGCGGGAAACAAAATTTCTTGCGGTTCTACAAAAATGAAACCGGAAACGTTTGCCGGTACGATACACATCTCTATTTCTGGGTGAGTGAATTGGTAGTTAGAACAGGGTCAGGTACTGAACAGGCAGGTTTGCTAGCTCAGCACATACAATTTGATGAAGATAAGATTGAGGGATGTGAAAAGTAAGACGAAGACAAGGGTGGAGAAGGGCTACTTTGGTTTTGCGAGTGGAGGCTGGTTTACACACTTGGCTGGGAGCCAATGCGAATGCATGTTGGAATCTTCATCCAGTTGGGGGTATGCATTTCTTGGTACATGAGAACCTGAGGCCATTAACTACCAGTTTGAGATGGTTCTGAGAGCCGTTGGCTTGGATGTGGGTCGGTTTGGTACCCATTCCTTCAGGATTGCAGCGGCAATGTCAGTGGCGCTTTCGGACCTCTTGGGAGGGGTCATTCAGAGGATTGGCATTGGAAATCTGATGCTTTTGAATCATATGTCAGTCCTGGGGAGGGTGGATGTTCAATATGTTGACTAATGTTCTCTTTTCAGATATCAATTGGTGGAGGCACAACGTGTGGATAATGGAGCACTCCTATGTCGTCTGGGCATAAAAGCATGTGTGTCTGTGCCCTTATGCTGTGCACTAAGGGCCTGGAAATGCATGGAGTGACTGTTCACTGGTTGGGGCAGCGGGGTATGAGGTGAGATGAGCTATTACAGTTTATGTTATATTCTGGTTGAGTTGAATTGTCCATCCGGTGACGCTGATACATTTGGGAGGGAGGGAATGATTGAGGAAGTTGACAGTTTATGTTGAGGTGTTAATGTAAAGGGGCAGATGCAGGGAGAGGTCTTAGTCCTGGTTACCCATGTTATATATATATAAAAAAAAAAAATCTAAAAACCGAATATGGTTTTGTTACACAGAGGCTCAAGAGACATAAAAACTGGATACATCAATTAATTCCCTTTTTCCTGACATGGAACTTTTCAATATAATCAGAAACTGAGAAAATGTATTCTTTATCCAGAAATGCCTGCAACACACTTAAAAATCACAACTAGTAAAATAGAAACTTTATTATTTAAAATGGATACTGGTTCAATGCCTCCAAACTGTGTTTGGATTATGATAATCATCTCACACTTTGCTCTTGTAATATTTGAAAGAGACATTAGCATCTTCATGCATACCTCAGAATTATCTGCCTCATTATATCACCAGATCAATTTTTTTTTTGTACAGACGAGATCTGATAGGACTGAAAAATGTTAAGAAGCAAATAAATTAGTTTGCCCAATTCAGCTTTTAACAGCTCGTAGCCCCGTGTGTGTGATAAATATTAAGAAAACATTTGAATTGTCCCTAATATTTTTAAGATCAGATAGAAATGCTTAAAAAACTTGAGGCACCTTGAGACATATTCACTTACTGATATTATCAGTTGGCATGGAGACTCTAGTTGGATCAGCAAAATTGTCAGCCAGCACAAAAGCTCCTTCTTCTAATGTATCAAGCAGCATTGTTGCAGCATGAGCTTGTTCTGAAGAATTCATGTCTTTCCAGGATCCTAATGCTTCAGGCCGCAACAAGTTGTCAACTGTGTCAACGATTGCCTGCATCCATTGGAAATTTATCATTAGTCTGACTGCTTTAGGCACTTAAACAGATTTTCCAACGTTTCCTAATGACAACTGTAATGTTTAACTGTCAAGATCACTTACTATTTAAAGGCACAAGAAAAAAACATTTTACATGAATTATTTTTAACACTTTATTGAACTCGTATAGTAGTGATCAAGTGCAAGAAACAAAATGGGTTTGTACACAGTACTGATGAATATTACATGTGAAACATTTAATGTAACAGATATTTGCCAATATAGTTCAAATTCAAAGTATTCAAAATGAACATATCAAAGTTATTGCGTGTATATTGTCTTTAGGCACAGTGCTGTTTGTTGGGGGGGGGGGGGGGAGGTATTTCTTAAATGGGCATTTTAAATAAATTTAGATTTTTAAACTTTCTTTCTGTTTGGTATTCAGAGTGGATTGGTCCTGTGAATCCACTCAATATTTAACAGAAATGTAATTTGCTGTGAACCTCCCTGAGATGTTAACACTTTGGATCTTGTTTAGATTTACAAAGGAGCTCGAAGAACAGAGAATTAAATCAAGACATGCTAATTTTCTTACACAAATTTAAATTTTACCAGAGAGAAAAGTATTGCGATTACTGTGTTAATTTCTACATATTCAAATGGACTAAGAGTCAAACAAGTTGTAGGTAACACCATTTCATTGGATTAACTTAATACTTTTATGACAAGCTTTTGAGAGTCAAGTTACCTTCAGACTGGTGAAGAAACAGCACAGTGACACTGAATTTGAATAGTATAGAGTTACCTAGGCTTGAGGTTGTCGGCATATGCCATTACAGCCCAGTAACTACTACTCCCTTTCCTCCTAATCCCTTTACTAAGCTATGATGGCATATGCAGACAATCTCATGCCTAGTTGAATATGCACTATTGAATAGAGATGTGCTTTGGATCTAAATATCATGTCGGGCTTTGTTTTGAGGCCCCCCAGCAGGAATTTCATTTTTCCCGTGGTTCGGGGTTTTTTTGGGTTTTTTTCGGGGGCCCAGATTTTTGGGTTAGTGCGTGCTAACTCTGCCATGTTAGCGCACACTAACGGGAGTTAGTGCGCACTAACCCGAAAATGATTTTTTTCTGAAATTTCAGAAAAAATTAGATCATTTTTCGGTTCTCCCGAACCATTCCGAATTAGGCAATTTGGGAAAAATGATTGTACATCCCTACAATTTAAATCCAGTATAACTGTGCTATTTGTTCACTGACCTGATGATATGGAGCACAACTCTCAAAAGCTAGTCACAGGTATGGCAAGTTAGTCTAATAAAATTGGATCACCTATAACTTGTTTGTTGACCCTTATTTTTACAGCTTCTTTAGTAAAAGATTTTAGAACAAGTACATAACTGAGGCCCCAACTTTCCAGCAATTCTGTGACCATATTTTATGCTTCAATTATCTGATTTACCCCATTGGGTTCCTTTAACATTTTAATTGCTTTACTATTTGACTTTTTAATTCTTGCAGCAAAATGTACCCAAAGGGCTACAGAAAAACAAAGGCCTCAGAACTTATACCATTTGGCTATCACTAGTCTCTCAAAAACAGTATCATGCCAACATTCAGGAAAATAAAAATGGTTTTATCAAAGGGTACCCAATTATAGCTTGAAACCAGGATGTCTCACCCTGATACACAGTGATGCAAATATAAAGGATCCTGCATTTTTGAACTAAAGAAGAAAGATTGGGCTGACAAATTTAATAGTACATATATTCAACTCGACTGTAGTCCAAGACTAAGTACCCCTTTTATTTCTGCAGGAAGCATGAAATGATGCAGACCCCAGCAGTTATAAATCAGCTCTGACCTCTCGCTATCTGCTTTTTCCCTACCTGTTCACAAATACTTAGAGGATTGCTAAGTCCTTTTCCAGCACAATAAGCACCACAAGAGGAAATCAATAGTGCAAACAAGATACCACAGACTGCTTCTTTCAGCAGGATGGCAAAATATTACTAACATCTACATTAATTTAGCAAATAGTCTATATTGTGATGAGATGATCGTGTAGTAGCATCATGCTACATACGAAACAGCAGTAAAAGTAAAAAACCCAAAAAACAGTAATTCAACAGACATCATTAAATTCTCTTTAGAAAATAATCCAATTAATCACACTAATCAACTAATCAATCGAAAGCAGGCTCTTACACTAATGCATAGATAATGTGGCTGCACATTAAATATGCCATTGGCTGCTGAATCTCTATGTTCACTCTGTTCCATTTACTTAGAATAGCACATACAATTTGACTGAAACTCTACAGTGCTAATGATGGAAACAGCATAAATATGTTCAAACAAAAGGATGCTGGTTAGGAAAACCTTAATATGTGCATATGAACAAATAAGAAAGTTGCTTAAGACTTTTTCCCAATCCATCACACTCTGTTTTCTGAGCAACTATGGACTCTCCTTGCAATTGCACGATAGTTTTAGAGTGGTGTTAAAAGATGTTTTACTTTTCCCTAATTTGAGAGAAGAAAATGCTCACAGCAATACTACTACCATCATTAAGTCGAGTGGAACTGAAGATGGTTTGTCAAGATCAGCCTCATTAGTTACTAAGCTAGAATGGAACATCTAATTTGAGGTACAAAAATTCTTTGCCATACTCTAGGAATTTGCTTCATGTGCATAGGAACTTTATTCATGTACCTATATTGGTTTTATTTAAAAAAGTGAAGCTCATTAGAGACCAATCAGATATGACACTGGACAAAAAATTAAGGCTATGAAATGGTTTCTTGTATCGCCACAAGCAGCACAGTGCTAGTTACACGGCATTAATTCACTTGAAACACTTCTTGCATACCATACTAGCATCTGTCAAACTATTCCAGTGGAAGTGGAGATAGTATCACTAGAATAAAATTATTCCATTATAGAAAATGTTTATATTGCAACAACATGCAACCTGGGCAGTATATTTACTTTTTCATACATTACATTTGATCTTCTATACTGAGTCCATGAAATCATAGGGTTGTGCCTGTAACAGAGTACTGCATTTATGAATACACCACAGAAATAACAAAGCAGATCCCACAATAGAATTTTTCCATGTCTGTACATCATAACCAGTCTTTGACTTAAGAAATCAAGAAAATCTTTCTACTTTATTAAGAGGTATTTGTTTTCTAAAAACATTTTCTCCTCTCCAATTCATGGGACTACTTTTGACTTCCGAACATGGGGTAAGTTTGTAAAAATGTTGCAGGCGTTCATCTTTTGTTTGTTCTGTGGGTATTGTACCTGTGCAAAGCCAACAGCTGGACAGCTGATATGGGGACACAATACAAAGACTGAAAAATATTGCATCATGCAGCATGATGATATAGCGATATAAGTAGCTGAAGCAGGGAAAAAGCAGGGAGACAGCACAGGTGAGATACCTTAAGGTAAGCCCTGCATGTCTTCTCTCGTTTTTGACGCTTTTTATTTAAAAAAAAGAAAAAAAAAAAAAAGAAAATCAGAAGGTTAGATCATATATTTGAAAAACTAGTAAAATATCCAAACCTATCACTAATCTAACAAAATCAAAGGACATGGAGGTTAAGAAACTTCTTCTGTGAAATAATGCTAACAAATACTGTCCCACTGTGCAGAAAAGCCATTTGGGGATTTTTTTCCAATATAAATGTTAGAAATAAATGGTCAATAAAGGAATAATATGTGGCAATAATCTACTGGTCAATATAACTAAGCAAGATAGACTTTTAATGGTACATACAATCACAGATGTGGTAAAAAAAAATTCTTGGTCCTTGTATGTACTATATTTCTGTGATTTTATATTCAAGAATTTTTGTACCACATCTGTGATTGTATGCACCATTAAAAATCTATCTTGCTTAGTTATATTGACCAGTAGATTGTTGCCACATATTATTCCTTTGTTGTATATTTAATACGTGTGTGCTGTTGACACTGCCTGCTTTCACCCAGAAATAAATGGTCGCCAGTAAAAAAAAATAAAATAAAAAAATGTGCTTTTAATTGTAAACTATTGAATTCCATTTGCACAAAGTAGAAAGACATTTTTGTGACCAGTGAGGGAGGCTGTCAAGTTGGCCAGTAAAAAGTTGAAATAAACTCTATAGTGCTTCCTGATGGTTGAGTTGCAAGGAATTGAAAAAAATAGGAATTGTCTTTACTGTCAATTCTTGCTCTATTAACTCTTACAACAGTCAGGATTCTCTGGGTGATACTACTTAGAAACTATAATTGAGACCAGAAGATTCAAGCCAGAATTTTAAAAATAGCACATTCCATTAAGAACATAAGTACCATGCTGGGCCAAACTAATGGTCCATCAAACCCATCATCCTGAGAATAGTGAGTCTGAGTCACTTGGAAGCACCTGGCAGATCCTAACAGAAATGTCCATTCCATGTTGCTTAATCTCAAAAGAAGTGGAAACAACCAAATCTATCTGGCTAATAAGTGTTAATGGACTTGTCTTCTAGAAACTTGTCCAAACGTTTTTTAAACTCAGCTATATTGACTGAAAAAAGAACACAATTTTTCATCTGCTACCAGTTAGTTTTATTTAGTGTCTTTCAGTCCTAGTATTATGTAAGAGTAATGGATATTTTCTTCAGTTCTTCTTATCATTAGGAACTATTCTAATATGTAACACCTTACCATTTTCAGTAAAGGCTAAAGAGAGAATTCATTTAATTCTTCTATTTTGTCTTTATCCTGAGTGTTTCTTATACCATCTGATCATCTACTGGTGAAAACTGACTCCCTCGCAGGCTTTTTATTTTTGATGTAATAAAGATTTAATTCATTTTTTAATGAGTTTTTGTCTAGGGATGTGCATTCGTTTGCGAAATAGATGAAATTTCCTATTTTGTCATGGTTCGGGAGTCCCCGAAAATGATATTTCCTATCATTTTCAGGGACCCCACGAAATTTGGTGTGGTTTTCTCATCATTTTCGGGTGGGGGGGGGAGAAAGGGCACATTAAAAAAAAACCCAAACCCACCCCCAACCCTTCAGAATTAATTAATTATAATCTCCTACCCTCCCAACCCCCCCCCCAAAACTTGCCTAAAGTCCCTGGTGGTCCAGCAGGGGTCCTGGGAGCAATCTCCCCCTCTTGGGCCGTCGGCTGCCACTAATCAAAATGGTGTTAATGACCCTTTGCCCTTACCATGTAACAAGGGCTATCTGAGCCATTGGCCGGCCCCTGTCACATGTTAGGAGCAATGGATGGCCTACGCCATTTTTTAAGATGGTGCCAGCCGCCAATTGCTCCTACCATGTGACAGAGGCTGGCCAATGGCACCGATAGCCCCTGTCACATGGTAAGGCAAAGGGTCACTGGCACCATTTTGTTTACTGGCAGCCGACGGCCCGAGAGATCACTCCTGGGACCCCGCTGGACCACCAGGGACTTTAGGCAAGTTTTTGTGTGGGGGGGGGGGGGATTGGGAGGAGGGGGATTGTAATTAATTAAATATGAAGGGTTGGGTAGATTTTGTTTTGTTTTCACAAAATAGCACGATAAAATTTTCCGATCCAGGGAGTGGACCGAAATGGCCCTCCCCAGACCCGAAAACGAAATGGGGACAAAAAAAAATTGTATGCACACCCCTATTTTTGTCTATATGGAAAGTTTCTTAAATTCTCTTGGCTTCCCTCATTAGTAAGAACATAAGATGTGTCATGTTGGATCAGATCAAAAATCCATCAAGCTCAGCAACCTGTCTCCAACAGTGGCCAATCCAAGTCAATAGCAAGTACATGGTAGATCCCAAAGATAAGTTCCATTCCTTGCTGCTCACTCCCATGGATAAATGTTATTAGCCAGGTAGTCTTGGAAAACTGTTTATGGGCTTTTCCTATAGGAACTTATACAAACTCCTTTTAAACCCAGCTATCTAGTTTCCTTAACCACATCTCTGGCAACAAATTCCGCAGCTTGATTGTGTGCTGAATTTTAAATCTGCTATTAGTACTAAGATTAGCAGGCAAACCAAGAAATATTTTGAAAGGAATTAACCATTCCCTATTTATCTGTTCTACCTGCCTCCTGGAAGCCAGCATTATGTATCTATAATTAGGACTAATTTTCCCCATATGCATTATTTTGAACTTGTCCACATATAAACCTGCCACTGAGATGTCCAGTGCCTCAGAATGGCAAGGTCCTTCTGTATGTCCTCAAATTTTGCTAATGTTTTCACAGCTTTGAATAATTTTGAGTCTTCTGCAAATTTGGTCAACTCACTGGTAGCTCCCATTTCCAAATCATTTATGAATGTGTTAAATAGCAATAATTCCAGTACAGATCCCTGGGTACTCCATTATTCACCTCTCCCTGTATTGATCCATGGGTAACATCTGGAAATCTATGCATACTAATTTTCACAGTATGTGAAATAAAGTCCCAGATCTGGAGGCACACATGAAAGAGGCTGATTTGGATATGATGGTTTTCACAAGGACATGGTACAGAGAAAACAATGGTTGGGATATATTTATCCCATGCTGCAATCTGTTTAGCAAGGACAGGATAGGAAAACAGAGGAGGAGTAGAACTAAACAACAACAACAAACAGAACTATAACTATGTGTTTTATTGATTGTACACTGCTTTTGAATTATCTTACGACCAAAAGACAGTAAATTAAAAATATATACACTGTAGGACTCACAATGTAAGTGCTGGAAAAAGAAAACTGGAACATCCATTTACATTGGTGTGATATAAATATAGTTCTCTTTTGCAGGCAGAAGAAATGAATAAAGGATTTTTACAAAATTGCTATGACGGGGGAGGTGCTATTGCAAGATGATTAAAATCTGTTAGATGTTGATTGGGACATTCCAGATGCAGTGTATATTTATATTTATTCATTCCTTTGATTAATCACATCTTATTATAACTAGTAAAACAGAGCAATGTACAATAAAAGTAATATTAAAGTTTAAAAAAAACAATCAAATATAATAAAATACATATGGATGCAAAAACTAAAATATTACACAGCAGGATAGAGAAAATAATGAAAAAATGCATTAAATAAGTAACATCTTAAAGAAAAATTACTATAACATTAGCATGAGTTAAAAAAATGCAAAAAAGAACTGGTTGAGTTTATTAAAATCCAGATAATGTAAGTGGGAAAGGCTATGGAAAAGAAATAGGTCTTGAGAACCTTTCTATATTTTAAATAGTCTTTCTCAAGACAAATAGAGAGCAGGAGTTTATTCCAAAGACTAGGAGCCAAATAAGAGAAACACATCTCCCCTAATACTTTCAAAGTGGATCTCCCTAAACGAAGGGTAGCATTAAATGTTCTTGCTGGGACAATGCAGAAAATATGCAGGTTGGTGAGAAGTACATTCTAGAAGTAGGGAACTCCATGATTCTCTGCAGGGGAGAATAGTTCCGCCAACTGGTAATGGAACAGACATGGGAGAAGGTGATATGGGATCTGGTGCTTACCAATGGAGTCAGTGTTTCTGACGTCACAGCAGATCATCATCTGGGATCCAGTAACCACCGGATAATGTGGTTCAGTATTAGAGCACATGCAGTTATGGTTCATTCTAAAGCAAGGGTCTAAGACTTCAGGAGAAATAGCTTTGTTAAAAGAGGGGAGTACCTCAAAAAATCATTAGTTGGATAGGAAAATCTAAAGAGATGTGGAAGAGCAATGGGGTCAAACTAAACAGAGATACTGTAAGGGCAACTAATCATTCTGGTTGAAATGAAAACTATAGTGTGAACGCTTTATGAGTTTCCATTGACCAGAGACAGGTGCTATGCACTGAAATATCTTGACATCAGGTTTCGAATTTTAAGAGGAGTCCGGCGATCAGCATCATATTTAGAGAAGTAAAAGCTTTTCTGTTAAAAATATAAGCAAAATTATAAGCATGATTTTTTTAATGGAGGAATATGGCATTTTGTATTGTTTGGTGGTAGATGGCTTGAATTGTGGTACTTCAAATGATACTGTTTGTAGCCAATTGTGGGCAAGAGATAGCAGATTTGACCATTGCCCCTTGACTTTTCTGATACCACCAGTGAAATCCTTTAATGTTTGCCTTTACCTTTATATTTTGTGTTATACTTTGCATGGTGGTTTGGTGCTCTATTGCATTAGTTTATCCTAGAAGAAAGACAGGATAGGGGAGATAAGAGAGACAATTAAATTCTTCCCAGGGTATCAATGCACAGTAGGTGGGCCTCTTGCAATGAAAAGGAGGCTCTGGAATGAGAAATAATGGGATGAAGATCAAAGATGTAGACTCACAATTAATCTATGAAGACAAGGACAGTATGCTAATTCAAGAAAGCATGAGAAACAGATGGACTAGTAATAATTGTAGAGGTAAGCATTTGGTGCATATGGGCAAACTAGATAGAAGCATGATGACAGAAATTCCCTTATGGCCATTGTTTCTATGTTCCTTTACTGGAAAAACTAAACATTTAGTCCTATTTTACATTTCTTATCTTTTAGCCAATTAGTAGTTCACAGTAGGATATTGCCTCCTAGCTGTAACTTTTAATTTCCTGAGGAGTATCGTGAGGGACTGTGTCAAATGCATTCTGAAAATTCAAATACACTATATCATCTGGCTCACTTAGCTATATGTTTATTTATGCTTTTAAATATGCTAATAGATTGGTAAAGTAAGACTTCCCTTTGTTGAATCCATGTCTATTCATATGACCAGTAATCCTGTCCTTAAGAATAACTTCTATTTTGCCCAGGACGCAAAGGTCCATGGTTTGCTAGATCACTCTGGAGCCTTTTTTTTTTTGACAACTGGTACTACATTGGCCCCCCTCCAATCTTCAGGCATAGTGGTTGATTTTAATGATACGTTATAGATTGTTCTCAACAGGTCTATAATTTCATATTTGAGCTTTTGAAATTCTGGGATGAAAACAAATCACAGACGTGAAAAGGATATTTAATTTGTTATGTTGCCCTTTTACTTTTTCCAGTTATTTGCGTCATCTCCTCAAATCATCACTTTCAAAGGCATGGGTATCTCCCTTAACATCCTTCTCACTAAAGACCAAAGCAAAGGAGTTATTTTGTTTCTCCGCAAAGTGTCCTTTTCTCCCCCTGGTCATCTAGTGGTCCAAATGGCTCCTTCATAAACTTCTTGCTTTTGATATATTTGAAAAAGTTATCATCACAAATTTTTGCCTCTATTGCAAATTTATTCTCAAATTCTTTCTTGGCCTGCCTTACTCATGCATTAAATTATCATGCTATCATTTATGTTCCTTTCTATTCTAAATCTATCTGCCTTCCATTTTTTGAAAAATATCTTTTTTTCTTTAATAGTATCATTCACAGCACCATTTAAGCATGCTGGGAGTCATTTAGTCTTCCTTCAACTTTTTTTAATGTGTGAAATGCATTTTATCTGGGCTTCCAAGATAGCATTTTTAAACAAAGCTCATTAAAAAATGAGAATGCTAAATCATTAATAATAAAAAAAGAATGCTATTTACATTAAATATGAGACATTTTTCTTATTGTAGAATAAGCTCATTTCAAAACCAAATGTTGCTTGTCTTCAAAAAATTTCACATATTTTTGTTTATGTTTGTGTTATCACAAATAAAAAATTATATCGTTAAAATAGTTTAAAAAAAAAAAAAAATGGGTGCTCAACCCTAAAAATGTAATATGTCTCAACATACCAGCTCATTCATGCAGATTGTTTCACTATTATAGCTGCTTCTTGGAGGTACAAGTCTCTTTTCAATTCAAAACACCGGAGCTTCTTGAACATTAAACACTTCTATTTCACTCCACAAAATCCTCAAACAGGGTTTACTACACTGGTATCAGAAAAATCATGTGGGCAGAAGGGAGGCCTACACCTAACTTCCACCATTCCCCCAAGCTCTTCTCACCCTCCCCTTCATCTTTTCCATGCCAGATTAATTCACTCTTATGCTGTTTAAGTCCAAAAAATTGCTTTATTGTAGGAAAATTAATGGCTGCAGCCCAAAACACCATAGAGAAAACTTTAGCACAATAATACGTCATAATGTAAAAAAATCAAACAATATGCCTAACCCTAACACTATACAGGGTTAACTCCTGGTGATCAGTGCCCCATATTAGTAAGTGTTAAGCCAAACTGCCGCTGGCGAGCATGGATACCACCAGCTGTAGAAGCCAGGATGCCCCTTCTCGCCCCCCCCCCCCCCCGTCTTAGCCGTCGAAGCATCTGGATCAGAACCTGTTGGGCCGCTGGCCTGATCACAGCCTGCATGCTCAAGTGCTCCCGGGTCGCTGGCCTATGAAAAGTCCAGAGGTAAAATCTATGCGGGGGCCTTGCTAATGTGCTGGTCACCACTCCTCAACACCAAGGGCTGCAACAGGTGCCTAAAGAAGGATCTAAGTTACCTAGGGTTGTGATTGGGGGGGGGGGGGGGTTGGTGGGAATGCTGATTTGGCTGGCGCTGGGCAAAAGGGGCATGCCGAAGTGTGGCTTCCCCCTTTAAAGCCCGGCCCTGGCCAATCGGGTGCCGCGTCTCCCACCCTCCACGTCATTACATCATCCCCTCGCCTCCCCTTTCCTTCCCATAGTCTCTTTCACCCCACCCCGCCCTCATTGTGTCCCGCTCCCTTAATGGAGTCACGGGCTCTAAAAAAAAGTATATAAAAAACAACTCTTAATTGTAAAATTCTACAGCCATGCAACCTGGCTTTCTTTTGGACAGTTGTGCATTTAGCTTTCTTTGGGACAATGTGGGAAACAAAACTGTTTTCCAGGCTGGAGGCACAAAGCCACACTGGCTCCAGACCTTTCTAATGCAATTTTCACGTGGACTGTCTACCTTAGTAGTATCCAATTTACACACACAAGGTTGTAGACTGCCTTCCCTCTGGACAGTGTACTCACTCCCTCTGTTTTGGACAGGATAGATTTACAGGAGCTGCCTCTGCTAGAGACATGGGGACCTCCTGAACCCAGTTTACACTCTTATGCTCCCCAGCTGGTCCCGCCCACAGAGCTCTCTCCCTCTGTGGGATTTAAGGTGGATTAGGCCTCTAGCCTGGTCCTGCACATACAAGAGGGAAAAACAGGGTCACTCTGCTACAGCAGCTTTCTGAAAATCAAAAATACAGGTAAAACTGCAACCAAGAGCTCAGCATCTTTTATCCATTTTAAGTTGAAGTCCAGGGTATATAAACCCAAATTTATGATACCAAACAATAATGTAGCATCTTTGCTTTAGTCTATTTTTTTTATTTATATGTTTAACTTTGTACCATGTAGAGGTTGTGTCAGCTGCTGCTTACATAGATTCCTTGAAACATACTGTTTGACCAGGGTTGCCAACTTTACACACAACTATATGAAACACACAAATGAATGAACTGGTATATATGGAATTTTTATGATTAAACACTCCGTTTTTGGGTGAATTTTGTTGCAGTATGATTTTTCATTATGATTGCGCAAACTGCAAAAAAAAAAAAAAAATAAAGGTATAAATGAAGAAAAATGTTTAATATTCACAAAATGTTTCATTCTGAAAGAGAAATTAAGAGAAAATTTTCATATTTGATGTGAGTAGCTTTCTGTGATGATTTTAAACAATCTCTACTTTTAATCCTTTTTAAAATTTGATTTAGCTCATGCCTTTTCATTGGTAGTTCAAGACAATTTACATTCAGGTACTGTAGGCATTTTCCCTGTCTCCAGAGAACTTACAATCTAAGGGCCTCATTTACTAAACATTTTCCCCATAGAAACAGAATAAGAGAAAAAGCCTTAGTAAATCAGGTGCTGAGTTTGTATGTGAGGCAATGGAGGGCAAAGTGACTTGTTCAAGTTTACAAGGGTTGTCACTGGGATTTGAACCCTGACTTTCCTGATTTACAGTCAGTCACTCTAAAACAACTAGGCTACTGCTTCACCCTTGCAACTGTTCCTTTTAGTTTCTTTCTTATTTCCTCATAATTTTCCTTTTTAAAGTTAAATGATACTACAATAGTTTTACGTAATATTTTTCGTCCAGTGATTATGTGAGGGTGACCAAAATGATAAAGGGAATGGAACAGCTCCCCTATGACGAAAGACTAAAGAGGTTAGGGCTTTTCAGCTTTGAGAAGAGACGGCTGAGGGGGGATATGATAGAAGTGTTTAAAATCATGAGAGGTCTAGAATGGGTAGATGTGATTCGGTTATTTACTCTTTCAGATAATAGAAGGACTAGGGGGCATTCCATGAAGTTAGCATGTGGCACATTTAAAACTAATCGGAGAAAGTTCTTTTTCACTCAACGCAGAATTAAACTCTGGGATTTGTTGCCAGGGGATGTGGTTAGTGCAGTTAGTGTAACTATGTTTAAAAAAGGATTGGATAAGTTCTTGGAGAAAAAGTCCATTACCTGCTATTAATTAAGATGACTTAGAAAATAGCCACTGCTATTACTCAACAGTAACATGCAATAGACTTTTTGGATACTTGCCAGGTTCTTATAGCCTGGATTGGCCACTGTTGGAAACAGGATGCTGGGCTTGATGAACCCTTGGTCTGACCCAGTATGGCATGTTCTTATATTTCATTCAACACACAATTAAGCTCTGGAATTCATTGCCAGAGGATGTGGTTAAGCCAGCTTGAGTAGCTGGGTTTAAAAAAAGGGTTGGATAAGTTCCTGGAGGAGAAATTCATAAACTGCTATCAATCAATAGGGAATAGCCACTGATTGTTGCCAGCATTTGTACATGGGGTTCTATTTAATGTTTGAGTACTTGTGACTTGGACTGGCCACTTATGGAGATAGAATACTGGGCTTGATTGATCCTTGGTCTGACCCAGTATAGAATATCTTATGTTCTTATGATAACTATTGCCAAATGGTCCCATCACTGTTCCCCCTATTGCCAATTTTGGAATCAGCTGCTCCATGAAGCAATCATTTTATAGCATCTAGAAATTTTAATCCCCTGGCTTAGCTTGCCCTGATGAGATATTCAACCAGTATGCACTGGGGGGGGGGGGGGGGGGAAAATTTCCCATTGTTATTTTGTTGCCATTATTAACCTGTCTAATCTATTAGCATTTCACAATCTGTTTCATCATTCTGTTCAGATGGATGGCAATATAACTCAGTGCTGTACTCTTCACAATCTGACATATATTTTCTATTTATAGACATTACAGAATGCAGTATGCTTCCAGTAGATTTTTTATCCTGCTTGACTATGATATCTTTAACATATATCCCATCACTAATTTGATTTGTCCTGTCATTTTGATATTTTTTTAATCTGGTACCAATTATCCATTGATTATCCTCTAACAGTTGTCAGAGATGCCTATTATGTCTATATTTTCATTTAGTGGCAATAAATGTATGCTATTTCTATTAACTGCTTAATATTAGCTGTTGATTCAAATAATTTGCAATCATTCAGATCTGTCTGCTCTTTATTTAAACCCACCTGAGATACCTCAGGTTTTACCACATTCTATTTGAATACTCTTAACTTCCCTGTTTTATCAATGTCCTTTGAAAATATCTCAATCCAAACCATGCACTCCTAGGCGACTGTCAACTTCTCCCCATAATCTAGTTTAAAAGCTGCTCTCTCCTTTTTACTTGCTAGCACCAGCTGCTCTGTTCCACCCTAGTAGTTTAGTAGAGTCCATCCCATTGGCATAGGCTTTCCCTTTTCCAAAATGTTCCCCAGTTCCTAATTAATATAAAGCCCTCCTTCCTGCACCATTCTCTCATTCATGCCTTGAGACTCCAGCATGCTTCTGAAGTCTTGAGGGTGGAAACGGGAGCATTTCTGAGAATGCCACCTTGGAGGCTCTGGATTTTAATTTCCTACATAAAAGCCTAAATTTGGCTTCCTCCTGCACCTTCCCATATCATCAATAACCACATGTACTACAAGAGCCGGCTCCTTCCCACAGCACTCTAATAACACACAAGGTCCGCTAACTTTGTGCTAGACAGTAGGGATGTGCATTTGTTTAAAACGAAACTGCAAAAGGCGACAAAATAAGGCCAATTCATTTCATTCAGGGGATCCCGAAATAAAGTGGAGGCCCCCCAAATGAAAAATTGTATTCGTTAGTTTCATTTTAAACTAATGATTCAGGCCTAGTCTAGGCCTGAGGTTGGGGCTTGCCTAGAGCATAGACTGAGGCCCAAAGCAGGGGTCACAGCCTAGGCCCACGCACGACCCCCAAAAATTAAAAACACACAAAAAAAAAGGTATCCGTCGGGTATCTGATAAAGGCCGGGGCCTAGGCCCAGACCCAGGCCAGATGCTGAGACCTGACCCGAAGGCTGGGTCCTGACGCTGGGGCCTGGACTGAGGCCCGATGCCACAACCCGACCTGGAGGCATCAGGCTGAAGGCTTTGGACGAGTAGGCCGAGGTTGCAGCCACTTACTGTGCCCTCGGCCTGGGCAGGTGGGAGGCTCTGGGAGGCCTCATTTTAGTTCTTTGGCTTTTTTTTTTTTTTTTTTTAATTGTTTGATTTGTTTTTTTCTCACAAATGAAATGAATCAAACAATTCATGAAATGAAATTTGTGGGGAAAAAACACCCCTCCTGAAAATGAATCAAAAACAAAACAAATTTTATTCTCTTGCCCACCAGCCATCCAGCTATCTACACTTCTAATGATAAAATTGCCAATAGCAATCCTATTCCTTCCTTCCTGGGCACACCCCCATAGAGACATAGTCTTGGTGCAAAAGAACAAAATCATCTGAAAGCCAGAAAGTGATCTTGTAACTGAAGTCTATCACTACAAGATGGTGCTTTCCTTGCTGGTAGTCCTCCAAAGCTGTACTAGGGCTGCCTTAGTGGATTGCTCCATGTCCCTGAAAATCTCCTCCATATATCTGTCTGCTCTAGTTCCTCCAGGTTTGCCACTAGCCTCAAGAGACTTTACCCATTTTCTGAGAGCTAGGAGCTCTTTGCACAGGGTGCACAGATACAACCCACCCTCCAGTGGTTTTTTTTCTACCAAGTTTAACAACTTCTCCAGAAATTGATAATCTGATGTACACATCTTAAAAATGTTCTTTGACACTAAATCTTAGTGTTTATATTACACAAAAATCTGCATAAGCAAATAGAATAACATTTGTGGGCAAGATTATTCTGCTATAAAAATAACAGAACAAGAATTGACAATATGGAAAATTCCCATTGCATTACATGAGTAAAGTTACAGTCTCTGGGATGCAGCATAGCAATAGGGTGTGATTCACAGCAGCTTGGAAAACTTGACACCAAAATGACATAAAAGCTGACAGTGATTCGAGCAACCAACAGTTTATGATGAAACTATAAATGGAACCTCACATTGCTGCCTTGCATTTTTTTTTTCCATGGGGCAGAAGTCCTCTTCACGTGGGAAGTACAAACTGCTGTAATTGAAAGAGCATGGAAGAAACCTGAAGGAGTCATCTGGATTTTCTAGTAGGAATGCAACTGTACTACCTCTGTATTAGGAATATTAGTACAGGCACTCAGATGGTCTTGGAATCTCAGGTTCAACTTTTGCATCCTTGCATTCTAGAAGCTCTATTTGGTCTTCCACATACAGAAGGCAAAATGGATCTAGCTTCAGAAGTTTAAAATCTGCTTCCACAACCATTCTGAGCAAGCTTATTATGATCATCAACCATAGTAAAGTCCATCCTTGTTCTGAAGGACAAATGTGTTTCCACTAACAATCCAACTTTTGAGGAAGGAATGCAATATGTGAGACCCTAGGGCCTGGAAATGCAGATTTCTAGGCTTCTCTGAGAAAGCTGCACTGTGAATAAGACTATTCCTGAGAGCCAAACATCCAGATGGCCAAAAAAGAAACCCCCTTTAATCAATGAATAATCTGGGAGATTCAGGTTTGAAGTCAAATATATAATGAGTGGAGGAGTAGCTTAGTGGTTAGAGCAGTGGCCTACAAACTAGGGAGACCAAGGTTCATATTCCACTGCTGCTCCTTGTGACCTTGGACAAGTCACTTTACCCTCTGTGGCCTCAGGTACAAACTTAAATTGTAAGCCCCCTAGGGATAGGGAAATACCTACAGTATCTGAATGAACTTGCCTTTCTTCCCCCTTTTTATTGGGTAAGGAAAGAAACTAGTTTCATATCGCTTCTTTTTAAGATTACAGAAACTGAATCAACCCAAGAAGTAGTCTTACAGTCCACATACAGATTTGCATGGTAATAATCAGAAAAGTGCAGGTTTCTGTGATATATTTTTGCAGTTTTGTGATTTGCAAAATACATCTTCTGAGGCTGATGTGCTTTCTCCCCTGCTTTGGTGTCTAGTAGTAGTCCTCTGCTGATATGGTCTTTGCCCTTCTAAGAACAGAAGAAAATTGTCTGGGAAGGACCACTGTAAGGAGAGGGCAAGATGGAACTGCTAGGATGTAGTTTCTGGTCTGAAGCTTCATTAAGAGAGCTAGTGAAAACCGGCATTAAATATAGTGACTTGTATGCTCCATCTACCCAGAATGGTAGAGAACCAAAGAGTAAAAGCAACAAAAACTGACTTGGGTAAAGTGTTATATCTGGCAGGTGGGCTTTATCTGCAGTGGGCTGTATCTACCGTTACACCACTAGAACAGTAATGCCCACAGGTAAGGGCAGCTGGGGAGTATAATACAATATCCTTCAGTATGGAAACCCAAAGGAAATACATAAAGGTGACCAGGTTTTGATGCATGGAGATCACTCTGCAAAAGCATTAATAATTAGTATGCATGTTAATGGTCATGTTAGCGGATAGCTTAACATTGTCACTTTAATCTCTATTACAGGGGTTACACTTTCTTAGTTTGCTATATGAACATAGTTCTAAATTAATAGGTTACATGTATTTGAGTAAACTGTACAGAATGCAAATATTTCTTTTACTGATCTGTGTATTTTTAATATATAAGAAGTATTGATAGCCATTCTCGTCTTGTAATTCCAGTGCTCAGTTTGTGAATTAATTAATATACTGGTTATTTCACGTTAACTTAGATCATAGTTTCACCTTATAAAGTGAATAAAAACAAAAAGATATCAGACAGTTTGAAAGATGAACCAAGAATAGGTTTTTCAAATTAAATGAAATTTGTGAAAGTTACCTTGTTGTAATTCCTTCCTACGGGGTCCTTTTCATTAGGTCTGAGATCTTGCAGTTGTGCATCCAGAATGTCTACCAGCTGCTCCATCAGCCTCACTGAAGAACTCACGTCACCAGCAAAGATAGGGCCTTTCGTGTGTTTAGCCAGCTCATTGGCAAGACTAGCAGCATTTTCTCCACTTCGGATCTGAAAAGTCAATTTACATTATCTCAGCAGGAATCCTTGTTCTACCTGCAGCTCTCCATTTTACTTCCCCCCACATACCTTTGTAGTGGTAAAATACTATGTTAAAAATCTATAACTAATTGACACCAATAACTTTCTCCTTGTCCCAAAGGATTAAGGATTGTCAGATCCTTGACACACAAAAGCAATTCTTCTCTGACATCAAAACATAAATCAAGCTGGCAATTTGTTGTAAATTCACTTATTTCAACACTATTGTTAGAAGCTTAGAAATCTTTTTTTCAGTGTTGAAGGAATTTAAATAAAATTATAGCAATCAAGTACTGACTATAAATTGTCTTTTTTTTTTTTTTCAAAGTCTCAGTAGGGATAGAAATACAGAAAGGGGTACTGTTTTATAATGTCTTTTTGTGTTGATTCATTTTTGCAGAACTTTAGTTTTATTCTATCATAATATTTCGCCAAGTAAACATCTGCTTTCCAATTGCAGAGCCTATAACACACTTAATGCTTTTTGATTTATTAGGCTAATCAAATATTTGTCTATTGATCATCAAAACAATGAAGCAGGCTGAATGAAATCATGCTAGCACGGATGATTACAAAGCATCATTTAAAAAAACAGCATGGCAGGAAACATGTGAAATTAACTTTCAATAAATGGTTAGCAGATGAATGCATGCATAACTTCTGCTTGTAAACTGAAAAAAAAAAAGAGCAATAGAGAGTTTCAACCTATGAAACTGAATTATTTATATGGAGTTAAAACCCTTTATCACCAGAGTGTACAATATTAAAAGGTTCCAACCAACCTTCTGAGCCAGCTGATTTACCCAGTGTGAGGTACAGTTGCTAAGATCAGGGCCCTTAGGGTTCCATGTTCCAGTGGAAACCATGCAGAGATATGAGGCAGTTCCTACAGCAGATGCACAAAATGAACGGTGAAATTGAAACCATTTTTTCTGCAGGCAGTCAGGAAATCAGTTATTGTTTTAGCCTCACTATGTTAAATTTGAAATATAAACTAATGGAAGTAGCTGACAATAACTAAACAAAATGTTAGGAAATAGCGTGGATTCCAAAAAGAGTACTGTCAAGTTAATGAAGGACTATAAAAAATGTATGGAAAACAAACAGAGACCTTTCTTTTCCTGGAACTAAACCAAAGAACAGCCATAATGAAAAAAACAGCTGTACCTAAAAATTACTGCAGTCGTCAAGCAACGATCTGGATCATTTAGAAATATGTGTAGTAACTGCATCCCTGCTAAAATGCCTTTATAGACTACAACATACAGATTGCTTGTGCAGGATCTTATTCCAAAGTCTCAGAACTATTACAGTGTAGAATTCTTTGGTCTCCATTAATAAGTTCCATATACACACATGCACACAGACAAACACAAAACATTTATTAAAGCTAACAGAAAACTTTTGGTGAAATTGGGAGAGGGAAGGCAGACAGGAATTGGGATAAACTGGCAAGATTACCTCGCGTTCCTTTTGGACAAGGGCGTTCAACTATCATTCCTCTTTGTGTCTGAGGCCAGCTGATGCCCCTTTTTTCATCAGCTTCACAAAATCTCTCCGGCAGAGGAAAAGCACTAGTCACAGGTGGAAGTTTAGTTGTAGAAATCGGTGGTGGTGGTTTGGGCCCTCTGCTTCCTTCTTTTGTACCTCCAGATAAAGTTGTGCTCATCGGGATTTTTTGTGAAGCAATAGTTGTAGTTGACACTGTAGTTTTGTACAACTCTGCTGAAGGAGTAATTGTTACTGCTGTGGTAGGCACTGTGGAAGGAAAATTGGGAGTATAATAAAAGTAAAAAAAAAAAAAAAGTGTGAATCAAATTTGTACCACAAGAACCAGGCTAACCATGTCCTTTCAAATTAACCAAATCAGTTTCTTGATTTAGTCTCTGGGTGTTACTATGGAAGCAATTTTTTTGGAGTGCAAAGTTGAATAGATTTTGTTTTATCTCTAGTTGCGGAATTTTTCAATCAAGGGTCCATGAACCCTCCTGACATTCTTGGACTACTACATTTCTTAAAGCTCGCTCTCTCCAAACTGCCAGTACAGAATAGAAAAAGAAAAGACAGCATTAAAAGAAATGTACAATAAAGTAATTCTAACTAATTCAACTAACAATTAGTTCAGTGTAACAAAACAAAAATCAAATGTTCAAAACTAGGCCATTAAAAAAAACAACAACTAAAACTTCTAAAGTCTCCCATTCTACACCTTTCAGAGACATAATTACTGCAACATTTTCCCTCTCAGTAGCTATTCTTGCTTGAGAGAATTCCAGCATGCTTGATTGAATCCAAACAGAAGACAACCTAGCATGCATGTGTTGTTTTAATGTTCAAACATTCTTTTTCTTGATAAAGCAAGTACAAAGTAACAACTAATTTACGCCGGTGGCAAGTATACTACTTAATCATAGACGTCAAAACACTTAAGTTTAGGGCAAATAATTTCTAATGCAGGATTCTAACTACATATTTTATTGATGTGCAGATAAAAATAAAATGGAAAATGATGCATGCAGCTACCGTAATAAACTTTTTTGATGTCTACAAGAAATTTGTGTAACGCTCAATTCTCTTCTAGTGCTGTACTCTGTTTACCATCAAATGTGGTGATGCAGTCTTAATTTCCAAAAGATTTCAACTGAATCTCTTGTCAGGTTTAGTGGAAAACAGTATCTCAGACATTTTCAGAATTAAGAATGTTCTTTGTTAGTTACTTCCAACTAATTTCTTTACCAGATTCTATAATGCATTTTACCTTGAATACCTATAGGCAAAAATATATCAGCAACAAATTCAATCTAACTGCAAGACGAGAACTAAAAATGTAAGCTGAAAAAAGGTCCAAGTTTCTGTTAATGAAAACCCTTTCTGAAATATAAACACAAAAAAAAAAAGTCATCTATAGTATTGTAGTCTCTCAAATATTTATATTGCTTCAGAAAATGTCTACTCTGCAATTTAATTTCTTACATACTATTATGGGCTAACAAATCAGTTCAAAGCAGTGTAGAATTTGTATATAAATATGTCCAAATGGTGTTCAACAATACTATCAACTGATTTTCTTAAGTACCTTATGAATTAACTTTTAGTAAATCATGGATTTACATTCCAGATATTTTTGTGATCAGAACACACAGTAAAATAATTTTATTGCCTTATCTTAGATTATTCTTCACACCAAACTCAAAGCTGGCCTTTAGTCAACATTAGATTAATGCAATACTTTTTTCCTCCTATTTCAAAATAACAAGTCTTGAGCACATCTACTTTCATACAGACTTATTTACTGAGCACTGGGAAACTGCACACATAATGGAGATGAACTTCATGCCTGGTCAACTTCTGCAAAAACCTATTCAAACCTGTCTTGTATCTTCACTAGAAATACTGTCTGACATCTTGTGAAACCTCTAATTTCCTCCTGATTACAATTGAGCTAGGCTTTCAATGCTTTCTCAATTAGCATTTGTCAAAGGCATCACAATCATTGCAAGTGTGTCAAGAAACTGCTGCTGATTCAGGTCCAGGAGGGGGAGAGGGGCACAGTGGGGGGACTGATTAGTACTATCATGCTGCACATCACATAGCTCCCTGTGCTAATTACTACATATTTAATCACTGAAATTTGTATTAACAATATTGCAATTAGTACTCAGCTATTAGACCTTTATTTCAGGTAATTCTTTTATCGCTCCGGCTATTTTTGTCCCAAGAGGAAAGCATCAATAGAACTTGTGACAACTATCTCAAGTTGTATAATTAAATGACAATCATAGGAGCATTGAAATTTATATTGCATTCCACATGAAATAACTGAAGGTTTTCACAAGACCAGAATTTTAATATTACTCACTTTAATTACACAAACCTTAAAACAGTGCTCACACAATGTTTCTGAAAAATGATGCATTCTACTTGTCAGACATCAAATCTTCATACCTAAATTGTTTAATGCACAGTCAGCAGATCCTAGAGGCACTAACCAATGATAAAAATATATCTGAACATGCTTGATGCCATTTAGCTGAACATGCAGTAAAACAAAGAAGAAAATGCTGGTGAGTTATTTTAAAAGTAAAATCCCACCCATTTTGTAACATTCTCCCTCCCACTGATTTTACAAGTGCAACACTTGGGGCATGCTAAGGATTCGGACATATTTCCAGAGTGCCTTTGCACTTGAGGAGGGTGCATCAAACATTTAACATAAACCCTGATCTGTTATTACTTAGTTATATACACCGATTAAAAACATGTTTACCTTTATTCTGAGTACTCATACATCTTTCATAATGTGCCCCCAAATTAATCAAGCAAGCAGAAGAAACCATAAACTCTGACTAAGAACCAGATCCTGGGATCTCTCTCATCACTACAGTATTTTAGCTGATAGCACAAAAACCGATTTCTAACAGGCATCAGCAATCAATTAAAACCTGAAACCTCGAATAATTTTTTGTGCAGTGGAATCTCAGTCCTGCCATGTAAATGGAAGATAATATTTATTGTGAATGGATGAAAGAGTAATTGTAATTTAAAATTCTAAGTCTTCTCTGTCTGAATTAAAACCAGAGGGCTACAAGGATCTGCCCTGAGGCCTCACTTTTTAACGTCTACTTGACACCCATTTGTAAGATCTTTTCCAGTCTCAATATTGACTACTGCATATTTGCCATTGATACCAAGTCTTATTTGCCAGTTAAGGGTTCTGTAACAGATATCCTTAAGATTTCATTTTGCTTGACCACTTTTGAAAGCTGGCTCACAAATAATAAACTCTCATTGAATATGGGTAAAACTGAGATACTATATTTAGCTAGATACCATTCTGATGATAACCCAAAAAATATAATGGTAGATGAAGTTTTCATCCATCAAACCTGAAATTTGGGGGTAATAATGGACACCACATTATCCCTATGCCCACATATTAACCAGATCGTTCGAGGAGCCTTTTAGAAGCTTCAAATGGTGCGTAGGTTACATCCCTTTTTAACAGAAAATTCTTTGAAAACAGTCGTACATGCACTAGGTTTATCCCCTATGACCTCTTCCCTGGGCTTGCTCCAGCCAACTCTCTAGGTACTTCAACATATACAAAAGTCTGCAGCCAGGGTCATAGCCAGAATCCTGATGTGACACCATGTATCTCCCATTTTGAGTATCACTGATTGCCTATTTACTGGAGAATACATTTTAAATAGTTTTACTGGGTTTAAGGGTTTCTATGCTATCGTTCCCTCTGTTTTTAATGCAGTTTTAAAGCTTTATCACCCCACTAGACATTTGCATTCTGCTTCTTAATTGATGAACCCCAAGAATGCCTTTTCTGCGTTCAGGGTCCATCCCTTTGTAATTTGCTACCTCTTGAAGTAAAGATGGAAAGTTCTTTACGCAGTTCAGAAAACTTAAGGTCTTTTTCTTTATTTAGTTAAGTGTTTAATGCCACAGAGGAAAGCAGAAGCCAATGATAAATATTCCATTATAGCGATTGGAATGATTCCAGGCACTTACACCTCCAGAGTTAGCAGCAAAAGAAATAGTCTCATTGCTTTTAATTTATCATGATGTTTTGTTTTAATTTTATTAAGTTTGTGAATATTAGTTATATTGTTTGCTGTTTACAGTCTATTTTGTCTGTTTTATATTTTATGAATGTTAAAGTGTAAAACACCTAGAAATGGTGCACCCAATGTTTTTTTAATAATTGAAATCCATTAACAATATTATTTTAATCTATTTTATGATTCCCCCTCTATAATATTATCTGATAGAAAATACCTGAAAAACTTTTTGGAAGACGACGTCTAAAACATCATTGCCCAAGAAGTTAATATCCTGCAGTTCTATAATTTCACAAACTATGAGTGGAAGACTCTAGCAAAACAATGTGGAGGTAATTCTCAAAGAAATTAGGCTCATAAATGTAACATAGGTTTTACATGCACTTAACGCATGTAAAACCTATTGACAATTCAATGGCATGTATTGTAGAAATGTTCAAAAGTTCACTTACATGTGTAAAGCCCAATTTTAAGCATGTAAATCCTTTTGAAAATTACCTTCTAGGGTTGTAATTTATACTGTTAAAGGCAGCAAATTCATTAAAAGACTAATTCATACATCAGACAGAATACAATAGTTATGAACAGTTTTTCTAATTTTATTCACAAACAGGGATGTCAAACAAATCTGTATACCAAGAGAAATTCAGTAAAGCATAGTTTTGTAATTTGGTTTTACAGATTTTTCCTGGGATAAAAATAGATGACATCCACATTTGATAATACAAATCTACTTTCAGTAACAAATTAAACATTTCAATAAACCAAAAACTGTTCTGCAATTTAAAGGCAATACATATTTTTTGCCATGATATGCTCATACAAAACTGCTGGGGTATATTATGTATTCTAAATTTAGATATAAAGCTTTTTTATGATGCATATTTGTGAACCAAGAAATGTATCCGCATCACTTTTATTTCTATGTATTCTGGCTATATTAAAAAATAAAATCCTTGCTTAAAAATCATAACATCTAAAATAAGTAAAAAAAAAAAAAAAATGCACACACTTACCTTGGGCAGGGTCAGGTAGACGAAACTCTAAAGAATATCGAAGAATGAAGTTATTATTCCACACATACAACTGATTATCTCTAGGGTTGTAATCCACTGCAGCAATGTACTGGTACTGATTGGGAAAAGGAATATCTACAGATTCTCCTCTATTTAACCTGGTGTTGAAAACGTAATCAATTGCATTCTTGCCAGTTTCACTTTCATTATCTTGATACACTGACCGGACAACGTACAGAATGCCACAGATCATAAAAGCATTTGATGCAGCCCGTTTGTCGTATGTGGTTTCCCAAGTTGCTTCAAAGCGTAGTGTATAAGGGTTTAATTGGCTAATAACGATCATTCCATTGTTCTGTTCTGTAGCATAAATTACCCATAAACCATTTTCATCAACTGCTAAGTCAATATCTGTCTTTCCTCCCCATTTGTAAGGAGAAGTGTCATGGTAATTGGCAAAGTTAATAATAGCTTCTCCACTTTTAATTCTAGTCCTCAAGTCAAACTTGACAATATTTCTGGTTCTTTCCTTGTTAAAAAAGACAGCACCATCATAAACCACAAATCCAGTGCCATCCACTCGATTAGGAAGTTTGTAAGTTGTTGTTTGGCGGCTATTTTGGAATTCTTCTATAGAAGCATATTCTACCAAAGTATCCGTGCGATAAGGAGTCCATGGCATAAAGTATATTTTATCTGCAGCCTGAAGAGGGTCTTTGCACCAGGCTCCTGCCTTTTGCTCTGCTTCATATATATAAGGTGAATCCACAACTGCTTTCAGTGTCCCAGGGCAAACAAAAACTAATAATCATGAAGAGAAGGAAAACAAAAATTAGTTCAAACAGCTATCAAGCAAAGTAATACAAAACCATTATTAGTTGTACAATATAAAACGAGGATCCACTAGCAAGGGATGACAGCATAACAACTGCTGAATTTCGTCTCGACAAGCTTTACTAAACTATTCTTCATTGGGCATGCAGGAAATGGGATTGGGATTTTTTTTTGTCTCAAATGCCTGAAATATTTATATAATACTTACGTGCAAAAAAGTGTAGCAGTTATGTGCTCAAAGTTTCTAAAGGAAATCAGGGCATCATTCACATTTTGCCAAATGTAGACAAAACAAAAAACTAATATCCCTACCACCCCCTTGCAAAAAATTATAACAAGAAAGAGTACAAGTTGGGAAGTAAGGCTGAACTCAGATACCTCAAGCAAAGAGAAATAAAACTGAAGCAGTGAACAAAACTCTTTAACCAAGGCATGCTATGGAGGGAGGTCCTGAAACCAAGCAAGATGATACTCAAGAATGCACCAAAGGCTATGTAAACAAAGACCTCTTCTGCCACATGGACTTCAGTTGTTATAGCCCACTATCTAGCCAAATTATTATTTATGAAAATCTGTTGATAGCCATATCATCGATGTTGTAGGAAAGGAGGGGATTTAGTGAGAAAGAAGATTAACATCCATATAGCACATAACAAGGAGCTGGGATCTGGACTGGGGAGGTTATTTACCTTTTTGCTCCACTTCTATTTTGAGCATTGGAAGAGAAAAAAGGAGGGTGCAAGGAAAAGAGAAAAAAAAGATTAACATGAATTGATTTTTCTCTAAGATTGTATTAGTACAGTTACTGTGTGCAGGGGACAACAGAAGGCCCACTACATTGGATAGAGAGAAAGACAACAGGAATACCTATCAAACGAGAAAGACTAGAGTTACATAAATGAACATGAATCAATCATTTTAAATAGTTTAAAGAAGCAAAATAGGTATGTTGG
This sequence comes from Rhinatrema bivittatum, assembly GCF_901001135.1. NCBI lineage: Eukaryota > Metazoa > Chordata > Amphibia > Gymnophiona > Rhinatrematidae > Rhinatrema > Rhinatrema bivittatum. The sequence goes on from NC_042624.1 coordinate 89,118,578, forward strand.
CATGTAGCTTCCCTAAGTGTCCCTAAATGAATAATTAATAACTTCATTTATGCTGAGTATATATACCCTTTCCTTTACCAAACACGTTGTGTAACTAGCTACTTTTATGCAGCTAAACACTCACTAGATTTTTGCCTCTGTAGAACTTGAAATGTTAGCAAATTATTATTATTATTTTTTTTGGGGGGGGGGGTTATTTTGTATGAGGTTTTCATTTTCTTCACTTCTAAACAAGAGAGAAAACATTCACTACCCGAAGAAAGCAGAAGTATGGGAATTATGGTTTCATGCAAATGAAATGATACCTTACCCAAACTACAAATGCCACAAACTATCAAAACCCCTCTCTTCTAAAAGGCTTTCCTCAGCTAATGCTTAACTGAAATACTCCTACTAACTTTGTAAGCTGTTTCATTCTCTCTTTACACACACATATCTATCTATCTATCTATATATTTATCTATCCATATATCTCTATATAGACACAAATTTATAGCCCACCTATCTACCATTCTAGGAGGGTAACAAATAAAAACATATATACATACACATACATTTGGTGTATGTGCTTGGCTGAGGAGCCAATGGGGCGAAGCTACCATCTGTAGGATTATGACTGAATGCCTCTAAGACACACACATATATGTGTGTGTGTGTGTGTGTGTGTGTGTTTGTGATAATAAATCGGCAGTGACTATATTGTAAAGAAAAGTAGTGTGAGAATACAAAAATACTATTAAAAAAACACACTATAGTCACAAAAAGCATAAAAAAGAATCTTTCCAAAATGGCTTCCTATTGTATGTTTCAAACATTCACAAAAAAATCGAAACCAAAAGCAAAACCAAAAAACAAATCAGAAAAAGTGTCAGTTCATAACTTACTAAGAAATAGCAAGCAAACTTGTAAATCTGTCACACCCTATATATCAACATGTTTCAAGCAACAGTAATCAAAACCAGCGTAAAAATCCCCCAGTTGAAACTTCAAAAAAAAGGTATCAAAATTTTACAAAATTTTTTTTTTACTAAATTCCCAGCTATGTGAAAAAAAATGTTTTGTGATGATTTAATATGATGATGCTTTGTTTTGTCTTGCTTGGTTATGGATCACTATGTTGACCGCAAAATATCACATATATATTATGATTATGTGAAATAAAGCAAGTACTGCAGCTCAGTGTTAATCATTCGTTAAATATACCCAACTGAAGGCCTTCATTTCACCATCCATAAATGACTTCTTTAGAGGAATTTTTGAAAACTAACACTGGTCGTTAAAATAAATAAATAAATAAATAAATAAATAAATAAATGTAGTGCTTTATTGATGTAGGCAAATGAGCCTTTATGATCCTTTGGTACCATCACAGGGCTAAAAACTTATGCTATAAACTTTTGTTATATTTAGGTTAACATGTGATATCAATGAGCTTTTTAAATTAAGCTAAACAGGACATCTAATGTACAAGTTTCCAAAAGGATTAGACGAGGTAAAGAGATAAATATTTGAGAATTACAAGAAAAGATGGGTTTGTTTGTTACATTGCAGTAATTCTACTTTAAGATTGTAAAATGATTAATGTATGAATGCATATATTGTGAAATGGTTTTCATTTATCTTTAGTGGTAATGTACAACTTACTAATTAAATCTTTAAGAACACTGCAGAGTTGGATACTAGACGGATTGAGTGGAGTCCCAACAAGAAGATTTTGTTGAAATAGCTAATATCCTGGTGCTGCTCCCCCCCCTAAAGCAGCCCGTGAGAGGGTGAAATGAAGGCCTTTGTAGGGGTCCTTTTTAACATTTTATAGCTTCCAGCAAGGAATTATTCCTTTATATTACAGCAATATTTGTATTTATTTTTTATAGAGGCTTGCAGGTAAACAGAGACCTATGCAGAGGTTTAACATCCTACAACAGCGATTAATGTAGTTTTGAATAGGCACCGCTCACCCAGAGCACATTTGTGGATAAAACAGGATTTGTTGCTTGCCACACGAACAGTGTATAACATCGCTATAGCAGTGAGAAATGTGTCTTTTTAGTTATGTCATTTGCTGGGGATAAGTATTAATCCATCAGATTTTATTGTTTATGGTATGAATGGTGGCGTGAATGGAATGTAATATTTTGACTTTGTGAGATTTGATGATTTAAGCAAATTTAATAATATTTGAATACAAAATAGAGTTTTTATTTAAAATAGCTTTGAATAAAGTTTTGATACTTTGGTAAGAATTTTGCATTTACAAATATTTCTCTTTTTTAAGGAGTTGATTGGTATTTATAATAAAGGAGGTTAGTCTACTTTACATCTTGAAGCAGTTTATGCACTTGACTTCCTTTTATGCATAATTCTGTACCAATTGTACATTTTTACTATCTATATCTCTCTATATATCTATATTTATATAGATAGATATATATACACACACAGGAAGGCTTATAGAAAGTCTATACCAACATTTTCATATTTTGTTGTATCAGTGAATTAAACTTGCATGCATTTAAAAGAGGATTTTTTTCCACTCGATACACCATATTCCACCCTTTTCATGGGGACATATATGTATCTAACCACCCCCTGCCAAAAAAAAACAACCCTGAAATCCAACTGCATAAGTCTCTACTCCCCTGAAATACTTGGTGGCAGTACCTTTGGCGGCCATTATAGTTGTGAAATTATTGGGATAGTTTTCCACCAGCTTGGCATACTTAGATTTGTCAATATTAGCCCATTCTTCTTTACAAAACTGCTCAAGCTCTGTCAAGATCCTTGGGGAGCACTGATAGACAACAATCTTCAAGTCATTCCACAGTTTCAATTGGATTGAGGTCACGGCTCTGATTGGGCCACTCCAGGACATTTACCTTTTTGTTCTGTAGTCACTCCAATGAACTTCTAGCTGCATGCTTCAAGTTGTTGTCTTGTCAAAAGGAGAATTTCTGACCCAGCTTCAGATCTTCCTTCTTGCCACCTTTACCATAAGGGTCAGATTTGTGGAGTGCTTGGAATATTGACTTCACATTCATACTTTGACCAGCCCTGTAAGCTCTTTCAAAGTTTGACCAGTCCCCTCCTTGTTTGGTTTTCAAGTTTGCAGGGTGGGTGAAGAGTATTGGGCACCCAAGGTAAACCTTTGGTTACTCCACCCCACCTCTAGCACATGGCTCACTCCTGGCAGTGGCAGTAGCTTAAACACAACCCTCCCTTCTTTGGTAGGATTGACTCTGTCACAGCACCCTCTAGGCCTCATGCAGGTGAGATTTTTGCCACCCCCTAAATTTTGACATGCTAGGTGAGCACCTAGTTTGCATAATAGAAGCACCAGTCCTACCAGTTTGGAAGACAACCTAATCTAGGCAGGGTCATGGTGATTTCATACACCTTTCCTTTCTTAATAACTGCTCACGCTCAGAGATATTCAATAACTGATCACGCTCAGAGATATTCAAGGACTTGCAAATTTTTTTATACCCATTCCCATATCTGTGCCTTTCCACAATTTAATTCTCAGTCTTTTGACAGTTCCTTGGTGCTCATGGTTGAGTCTTCGCTTTGAAATGCACTAGGCAGCAAAGAGAACCAACAGGAACTGCTGAATTGCATCCTTTTAATGTGTGGATCAGTACACTTCGACACAGATGGGGCCAATTCACTTGGTTTGTGCTTTTCAAGGCATTTGGTTACACCAGAGCGTTAAGTTTTGAGGACTGCTAAAGAAGTACAAGGGGAGTGGCACTTATCCAACTAAGTTATTCCATTTTTTTAAATTATTTCTACTTCAGTATTTAAGAAATTCTGGAATATATTTTTCATTTGGCAGCTCTGGGGATACATGGAACAAATGCTGGCTTAATGCATTTTAATGTCCAGGATGTAAGGCAAGAAAAGCTGAACATTTTGGAAGGGGGTGTAGACTTTCAATAGCCACTTGATATATATATATATATATATATATGTACACATACATACAGTTAGAGTTAGAGAGAGAGACACATATACACACAAAGACAGACACATAGGCAGATAGAGATAGACAGATACACACCCATAAGGGAGTTAATAGAAAGAGGGGAGAGAAATTACATAGTTATGTGATGCTCTCTCGTTGGAAAATAAGTCACCAGCAAAAAAAATAAAACCATCACTGGAGAACAAATACCTAAAAGAGAAAACTAGTTTAAGAGTAGAGCAAAAAAAAAAAAAAAAGTCAGGAACAAACAGCTTTCCCAAACTGTCTACTGTATCAGTCTGTTAGTACCCTGCAGGAAAAAAGTAGGATAAAATTCTCACACATTCAGAGAGAGAGGAGGGTGACAGCAAAACTCACAACCCACTACTGCCCCTTTCCCCCTGAAATTATTTGATTAGCCAATAGCAGTTAGAGATTTTCCTGACAGGAGATGCCCCAGTTAAGGAGCAGAGTGCCTGAGGAAAACCTGCTGAAACATCAAATGAAAAATGTATGTCTTGGAGGTCAATGCTGCTATTTATGACCTATCAGTTAAAATAAGAGCAAAAGGATTCTACATTTTCAAGGCCAGGATGATTTCTAAGTCTAAAAGGAATATGCTGGCAGTAGATTCATCATTATTTCACTATATATATATATATATATATATAAATATACACACACACACACACACACATATATATACATACACATACCTATACACAATTTTTTTTAAACAAAACACATACTAAGAATGGAGGCTTATACAGTATGATGAGCATGACATCAAAGGGGAATTTATTATTATTAACAGAATGTCCTTAACTGGTTTATAACTTTCTTTACCCAATTTCTCAGGATATTAACAGGTAAAATATTTGTAATTGTACTTTTATTTGGGCAGATTTTTGGGTTTTTTTTTTTTTTAGTTATAACCTGAAATCATTTTGCTCTTGAAGGAGAGTGATGGAGTATTTTGCTTAGTTTTTTTTTTTTTTTTAAAGAAACAAGTTTACAACTTACACATATGCGGTGAATTTTTCAAAGAATTATGTGCATAAAAATTAGCATTTACTTGTGTGCATGCTAATCTATAAACATCAAGCATATTTTTGCTATTGCGTGCTCGTAAGAGGGGGCAGTCTAGGGGCATATCCGGGTGGGGCCAACAGTCACATGAAGTTGCTATTTTAGAATGCACTTACACACAGGGCTAGATTTTAAAAGCCCTGCGCGCGTAAATCCTGCCGGATTTACACACGCAGGGCACTCGCGCGCCTATTTTGCATAGGCCGCCGGCGCACGCAAAGCCCCGGGATGCAAGTAAGTCCCGGGGCTTCGTAAAAGGGGCGGGAGGGAGCGTGTCCGGGGGCGGTCCGGGAGGCCGGTCCCGAGTCCCCCGGCACTGCGGCCTGTGCCAGGGGATGCCGAGGCGGTGCAGGCAAGTTACGCCTGCTTCAAGCAGGTGTAACTTGCCCAAGAAAGGTAGGGGGGGGGGGGGAATTAGGTAGGGCTAGGTGGGGGGACACAGAAGGAAAGTTCCCTCTGAGGCCGTGCGGCTCGGCGCGTGCAGGCTGCCGATTTTGCGCAGCCTTGCGCGCGCCGATCCCGGATTTTATAAGATATGTGCGGCTACACGCGTATCTTATAAAATCCGGTGTACTTTTGTTCGCGCCGGTGGCACGAACAAATGTACGCGCATGCGTATGTTTTTAAGATCTACCTCACAAAGATTTGCCAACTTACTCACAATTTTACACCTGTTAATGATCTTGCCTATGTGATATTAAATGTGCTTATCGTGTACTATTGGCTGGGTAGGAAGTACGCATGAGGTGGGGGAGAGTTCTTGCTGAAGAACCAGGAGAGTCTCAATCACTGGAGGAGGACTAGGTGGAACTGTGGAGTAATTGTTAAACTGGTTAATTTCAATTACACACACATGTTTAAAATAAACAGATTTATGCAAGTCCTTTATTTTCGTGTATAAAATAGACATGCCTACACTTTTTAAATAGTTATGAAAAGTACCTGCAGTCAATGCACTGAAATATTCGAGATGCACTGCATGCATACATAAGCACGTATGTTGTGGGGTAGAGTTGTGTGTTATTTGTTAAACGCAAAAGGTTATAAAATATTATTGTAAATCTTTGCACGGCCATATAGACCGCTATGCACAGTTGTTTGAATGTTTTCCTCCCTGTTTTTCAGTATCCACACTGGGAATCTAGTTTTTAATTACTGCCCTTTGGAGCTCATAATTTCACCATAAGAGACAACAGCTTTCTTTTATATCTATCTATCTATCTATCTATCTATATATATATATATATATATATATATATATATACACACACACACACACACACACACACACATTGGGGTAGATTTTCAAACAAGGCGCGTTGGCGTACTTTTGTTGGCGCTCCAGGCGCAAACAAAAGTATGCGGGATTTTAGTAGATACGCGCGGAGCCGCACGTATCCACTAAAATCCTGGATCAGCACGCGCAAGGCTATGAATTCTGTATAGCCGGCACGCGCCGAGCCGCGCTGCCTACCCCCGTTCCCTCCAAGGCCGCTCCGAAATCGGAGCGGCCTTGGAGGGAATCCTCTAACGCCCTCCCCTCATCTTCCCCTCCCTTCCTCTATCTAACCCACCCACCCGGCCCTGTCTACACCCCCCCCCCTTTACCTTTCTCCGGGGATTTACGCCTCCCGGAGGGAGAAGTAAATTCCCGCGCGCCAGCGGGCCTCCTGCGCGGCCGGCCGCGACCTGGGGGCGGGTACGGAGGGCGCTGCCACGCCCCCGGACCGCCCCAGGCCGTAGCCATGCCCCCGTACCCGCCCCCAAAACGCTGCCAACACACCCCCGAAACGCCACGACGACCGGGCCCGCCCCCGACACGCCCCCCTCGGAGAACCCCGGGACTTACGCGAGTCCCGGGGCTCTGCGCGCGCCGGTAGGCCTATGTAAAATAGGCTCACTGGCGCGCAGGGCCCTGCTCGCCTAAATCCGCCCGGTTTTGGGCGGATTTAGGCGAGCAGGGCTCTGAAAATCCGCCCCATTATGTTTAACTGCAGAAAATTTATTTTGGATAAATTAATTTTAACCCTTAGAGTTTGAACTTATTTTTTGTAAAATGCTGTTACCTTAAAAACTGCATTTCTAGCACTGACTTCACTCCATTAATCTGATTTTAGCTTGTTCTTGATTTCTGTTTATCTTAACCAGCGTAGCAGCGACCAGTTTATCGTAAAGGTGGCTGGGTAAAGGGAGCACATCTGCCTCAGTAATCCACACAATCCATAGAATGGTGTAAATTAGCCTCAGTTTTAATGAAGATAAATAGCAATAGAAACCACACCTATGTATCTGAGCCATAACAGAGATAGATACTATCCTCAGCACATGGGGCAGGCAGTGCGTCACCTCTAGGACCTGGGCAAGCAAAGCCTAGTCCTCCCGAGTGGCACTCCTTGTAGGCATTCTCGGTCAGCCAGCCACACCCAAGCCCAAGCAAGGTGACTACCACCGCATTGGGGCTTCCTGGTCCTGATGGCAGATAATCTCCCCGGCTGAATGGAAAGCCTAACATGGCCTTCTGGGAACTACCTTCAGTTGTAACCCCTTCTCCCCCTTTCTGGCTCGGGTACCACACCCAACTGCTGTGACATTAACAGGACTTCCAAGCATTAGATACTAACGAAGAGTATGTACTAGCTAAACTTGAGTATTCAGACAGCTCAAAGGAAGGGGGGTGGGTGGGTGGCAGTGACAGCACCGGGAGTCAGGAACAAAAGGGACGAACCTGCAGGCAACGTCGTGATGCAGCTCCACCCGTAATCCGGCCCCCTGGGCTCGAACTTGCCCAATGCTCTCCCCTACTTCCGTTTGCCCAGACTCTTCCTGCCTGCACGGCGGCCCTCCCCCTTGGCCCAGCTATGGGGTTGATGCGATGGCGTCGGGCTGCAGCACTGTCGTCAGGGGCCTGGTGCGATGTGATCCTCTGCAGGACGCTCTCCTCCAGCTGCAGTTGAGTGTGCAGCTCCGTGACCCCACTTCCAGCTCCAAGCGTGGCACACGCTTAGCACCAGCAAATGCGGACTGCCGCAACAACTTTCCTTAAAACTTTAGCTGTCTTTAATAAAAAATAAAATAAAGACAGTGACATCTTTTTACATGACAGGCCGCTCTTGATGAGATAAGGACAATAACTCTGGTAGGATGAACCTCCCTAGCCTGACAAATGTGGGGAAGGAACAAGGACTAGTCAGTATAAAGGGGCAGCTCAACTAGGAAGGTGAAGATTTGTACAAAGCATTAATTACTGCATAAGTGTGACTTTGTAAAACTACTTTGCTTCCAATTCCTGCTGATTTTTCTTTCCTGCCAACTCTGATTTAACTTCCTTCACACATGAAATTAGGGACATTATCCTTGATGCGTTACAAAGGACACAGCTGGATTTAAGTGAAAGAGTGCCGTTCGGCTATTATTCATGTTTTAAAAAAAATTAAATAATGGTCAATTAAAACTAGAAGGACAAGAAATAGTTTAACTGCTTTATTCATGATGCTAGATGGAATCTTGGCCATCACACAACAGCAATGTTTAGTGGCCACATACAGGTGCACATGTGCCAAATTGCAGAAGGAGTCAATCTGTGATTGCTGGCTGAAGGATGTCACTTGCAATGGTCGGACTAGATGTTGGGTGGGGAAGGGGTATTTGCCAATGAAGGCTCATGTCAGATTCAAATAACTTTATTGGCATGACAATTTTACATGTTTTGCCAAAGTAATATACAGAATAATTAAAAGGGTAGAAAAAGAAAGGAAAAATTGCCAAATGGTAATAAATCATGTCCCTGTAGCCCCAGTAGAGGGTGGTTTGGATAAAGCTGGAAGCCTAAAAGGAGCAGGAAGAAAGGGAAACTATTTGAAGAAAAGGACAATATGGAACAAGGGGAGTATAATAAGTTCTTTTTCCCTTTACCAACCTGTATTTTAAAAAAGTAATTCTGGAGACAATCCTACAGTTTTAATCATATTTAAGACAATGCGTATCTAAAAATGCCGATTCTTCACGGAAGCTGCCCCTGCCCTCTGGAACTCCTTTCTAGAAGAGTTCTGACAAATACAGGACTTCCACTCATCTGTCAAGCCTTCAGTGCCCAAACCGGAACTCAAAAATGCTAAATTGACTATGCCAGCAGTACCCGAATGCCTTAAACAAGCTGCTACACACTAAAAATGTTTACAATGGTGTTATTTTTGAGTTAGTCAACAGTATTTCTGCTAGGTTGCTGGTGGAGATTAGTCAGTGTTTGTTGATCTATTTAAAGTTAGTCTTGGGGTCTGATCAGAAACCGCTTCCGCCAGACCTGCGAGTCGAGTTCCACGCATGTGCCCTGCAAAATTCAGGCCTCGGTGCAAGCTACATCGGTCTTCGGATCCATCCACGCCAGCCACGCCAGGAGCACCACCGCACACATAGCATGGCTAGAAACATTCAGGCCATCCAGGGCACAACCCCGCGTTTGGGAAGAGTTGGGGGACCCAAACAGCAGACACATTCTCTGTTCCTGGATCCCCATATGCATGAAACATCCAGGTAATGAAGGTGCAATGCCATTTTTCTCCTCTTATTCCACTCAGGCACTCACATGGCAGCTTGTTGGGGGGGGGTGGAGGCTCTGCTCCTGCCCTAGTCATTGGTCAGCCTCATGTGCTAACCCCCCAACTCTGCATGCATACTCTCCCCAGCACTGAGTTCTGACTCATCGCTGCCTTTCGAAGGCACAAAACACCACCCACTGCCAGGAGCCAGAACAGACAGCAAGCACCCAGCACTACAAGCAAAGGATGGGGGGCAACGTTCGAGTGAGAGGCAGCCTGTGGCTTAATCACAGGAACATATGCCAGCAGCAGCCTAGGACAAAGAAAAACGATATTACCTGTAAGGTGAGCTCTTTAAAGAAATAAAATTGGCAAAATAAGAGGTTGGTGGGTGGGTGGGCCGGCCCCATGTATCTGTGGTTGCTGACACCCTCCACACACACAGCCTTCCATCCTCTCTCCCTAAGCCGCACCCCGGGATTGGAAGTGGAGCACCACCCCAGTTCTAGGGATGGGTCAGCTCCTAATCTATTATATACCTTTTACTATTAAGCTACAAAACACAACCTTATGCTTTTTGTGTGAATCTCATATTCAAAAAGGCAGGTAATAAATAAATAAAATATATCATAGCAATTTATAGACAAAATAATTTAAGCCATATTAGTTTGGATCCCGTGAAAGGAAAGGAGGAGAATATTCCATTATGAAGTGGCTGAACATGTTCAATGTCTTAAATATAGCTTATAACACTTGAAACTTTACTACATTTTGTTCTGACAGGCCTGGCTACAGTAAATGTTAAGACAGCCAAGCTATTTAATGTCAGGCTAATATAAATTAATTGAAATTTCTAGCAAAAGCTAGGAGAAAAAAAGTCTAATATACTAAAATGTGTGAAAATTAATTGGATGCTTATTTGAGACTCTCTTTAACCTACATACAACAGGGTTACAGACAAACATGGAAAATGGATACCAGAATTTATTGGATGCAAATCTATGCCACAAACCAAAAACACTTCCAAAACTAACTTCACTAGCACCACTTCTACCAAATAATTAAATATAAACACACTAAACAACTAATACTGCTGCAAATAATAAAATTAATTCCAGACTATTAGTAAGACTTGATATGTGTCGATATCCACTGTTTGTTCCAGAACAAAATCATATCAATACTAAATCAACATTCTAAAAAGTAGTAGGTAACTGTATTTAGTACTGTATTTTCTTACACTTTGCTAGCATGGATCTTTAGACAATGTAATAAACTACTATAAACTACTTCTGAATATGAACAGTGAAATGCAACATGATTTTTTTAGATTTTAGCAATTCACTTAATTTCTTCTGTGAACTATTATGGGTGGCCTCACTCCTGAGCAAAAAGCAATATTAAAATACATTAAACTTAAGCATACTATATATATATTGTATATATAAATGAAATATAAATTTAAAATGTTGGGACAATAGTGAAAGGATACAGATTATATTAATGGTTAGTGTGCTCTAAACTATCTTCCAGCTGAAGTTCTTTTTTTGGTTTGTTTTTTTTAAATTGGATGAATTTAAGGAAACAAATTTTGCAAAGCTGAATCTATCATAAAAAGAAATGAAGTGCTTTTGAAATGTTTTATATTGTGGTGTTTAGTCTAAAAGCCTTATTTATTACTAAGATCTCCCCCCCATTCTGTATCTATGGGAAACGAGCATAGTAAATAAAGCCCTAAATGAAAATTTAAAATGAAATCTAGAGTATCTACTTAGGGAATAAAGCTTTCAATCTGTCTTTCATTCCTAAAAGGATGGCGCACCTATAAATCCTCATCTCAGTCTTCTATGCAGTGCAGAAAGCAGGAAGAGTTTCAGCCTGTCAAAAATACAGTTTGCTAAAAGAAAACCAAAGTAGTTGCATACACAATACCTTTTAAAGGCTTGATGTTTTAAGCAGCAATATTTTTAGCCTTTAACGGCCCCTTTCCACAAGTCACCCAATATTACATGAAAAAGCAGCTTAATATTTTGGAGAACTTGCATCCTAAAGCATTCATTAAACTAGAGAAGAATCACTCTCTACCAACCACAAAATTAAAAGTGGGAGAAAAGTCAAAATGTCTGCACGGTTTTCTGTAGTAAAACTATTTTTTATTTATTCAAAACAATTTTGGTCAAAATATGCAGAAATGCAATCAAAACATCCTGTCCATGAAAATTATTTCATGGAAAAAAAAAAGAATCAAGTTAGCAAGACATGATTATCTTTCGAAAATCAGGATGCTGAAAAATTTGTCTATTAGATTTGGATATTTTAGGCTCAACTCAATAACATGAACAGCCAGGGCTATCAGGCACTCCTCTTGCCCTCACCATGCTTTACACAATTTACAACAGATTGACAAAGAACTACAAACACATGACTGGACAACAAGGGTTGCAGCCCTTTTAAGCCTTACAAACATATGACAAAAACCCAAACCAGCCAAAACATGCAAGGAAACCTCCTACCCTGATGCCTTGGCAACCCATCTGTTATGTCCCAGCAAGGCTTCAGCACACCCTGGACTTCAGGCACTATCTGGCAGAGCGTTGCCACAAACTTGGGCCCCATCATGGTCTCCAACTATGTCTGTTGCCAGCTGGACAGCATGGATCCACACTACCCTAAAATGAGTAACAGCTCGGGGAATCTGTCCCCTTTACCGAGCTGTTACATATGAGAGAGGAGTGCAAGAGGGTGAGTGGGAGAAATGCTGATCAACCGAGAATAAAAAAGCAGGGGGAAAAAATGCATGCTCCCTGCTTTTACTCCTAGCAGCAGAACCATGCCCCCGCCCCCGAGTGCCTGAGCAGTTGACAAGTAACCAGCGACAGGCACTTCGTGCACTCCCACTTAGCACTGAATGTCTATTGTAAGTGGATAATAATTTTTAACAAATAAATATTAGGGACTTGGGAGGAAGGAGGCAGTCATAGCCTGGGCCTTGCATCATGTTATTAATGGCAGCCATGGACCTGGCATGGCTGCCTCTCTATAATCCTATAATCTTTTAATTACAAGAAACAAACCTTGCTGTTTGAATAAAAAATAGATGGGGAAAAAAATGAAGTGCAGAGAAAGCAAAAGAAATGCTAAAGATGTGATTATGCACATAAACAAAACTTGCTATGCGAAAGGACTTGTCTATTATATGGTGACCTTCATATGGTGCCGCTACTTGCTTATGGATTTTTCGTATGATAAGCCCTGTGAAAGCGCTAGGGCTGTATAATCATGAGGTCACTTGAGAAACCAGAGTTCATGGATACTTCATGAAGTTCATGGATACTTCACGGGTACTTCATGGGAGTCTTATTAATAGTATAAAAAGATGTGATTGAAGTATCCATGAACTCTGGTTTTTCAAGTGACCTCATGATTATACAGCCCTGGCGCTTTCTCAGGGCTTATCATACGAAAAAGCCATAAGCAATTGCTGGCACCATATGAAGGTCACCATATAATAGACAAGTCCTTTCTCATAGCAAGTTTTGTTTATGTGCATTTTCCTTGTTCATGCTATGTTTTGGGTGTCTTATTAATGGTATAAAAAGATGTGATTGAAGTATCTATGAACTCTGCTTTTTCAAATGACCTCATTATTAAACAGCCCTAGCGCTTTCCCAGGGCTTATCATACGAAAAAGCCATAAGCAATTAGCGGCACCATATGAAGGTCACCATATAATAGACAAGTCCATTTTCGTATGATAAGCCCTGGGAAAGCGCTATACAATCTCCACTATACAACCACTTCAAATTTTGCGGAACGCACCTGCAAGAATTCTGACTGGAGCAAAAAAAAACACGAGCACCTCACACCAATACTAATCTCTTTACATTGGCTTCCTATAAAATACTGAATAGTATACAAAGAAATGACAACACTGCATAAAATTATCATGGGACAACAAAGCAACTGGCTAAGCAAATACATCATAACTCACAATCCAAAACGAAACTTACGATCAAAGAACAAAGGTCTTCTAAAAATCCCTCATGCAAGAATCAAGCAACTAAAATCAACACGTGAGAGAGCCATATCCATCGCCAGCCCAAAACTATGGAATTCACTACCAACTGGATTAAGAACACAACTAAGCATTACAATTTTCAAAAAAGAATTAAAAACCTGGCTATTCACAAGAGCATACGCAGAAGCACTCAAACAATCAGCGCACAATACAAAAGAACACCACAATGCAATAAAAAAGAAAAATCACCAATCAAGTAAAAACAGCATGTAAGAAACCTTCCTGCAGAAAGTAACACATTGAAGTATGCAAGATTTCGGTATATGTAATAAGCCGTTATCAAAATGAACTATTATGAACATTTAGATTTAAATGTTGTAAATAACTTTTCTACAAATAACTTCTCTATAATGTTGATACTATAAGTAGTCACATATCTATGTAAACCGATGTATGTAAACTGTTATGATGGTGAAACCGAATGACGGTATACAAAACACCTAAATAATAAGTATCCATGAACGCTGGTTTTTCAAGTGACCTCATGATTATACAGCCCTGGCGCTTTCTCAGGGCTTATCATACGAAAAAGCCATAAGCAATTAGCGGCACCATATGAAGGACATCATATAATAGACAAGTCCTTTCTCATTGCAAGTTTTATGTGCAGTTTCCTTGTTCATGCTATGTTTTGAGTGTCTTATTAGTAGTATAAAAAGATGTGATTATGGCATATAGTAATATTTAAATATCATAAGGAAAATTTTGCTTAGTGTTGCAAATGTAAATAACTAAGCAAGTCATCTATGTGGATGTTCAGTATACATGCTGGCCAGTTTAATTAGGTGATTTTGCCATTTTCCGAAAATGTTACCAAGATGTCCTACACATTTAAATTGTAGGAGTCAGGCAGGAAGTAAAAATAATGCAATGCTCACGAGCATGGTTAATGCATATAAAAAACACCAAGTGTGATATCAAAACCATGAAGTCTTAGTCACTCAGCAGTCAGACTAAACTTGATAGGATAATATATTTGTTGAAAGTATTTAAAAAATGCCAGCTTGGATATAATAGCAGTATGTTCAGGAGAGACCATAAAAAAGAATTTTTTTTAACTGTACATTACACTTTACCCATATTATGTGCCATTAGTACTCAGATTCATAGTTTAACAAAGGAAACAAAGAACAAATATCCATTTCATGATATCAGAATGGTACTATAGAAATTAATAGGTATGTTAGATTCTTGGTCTTTTACATTTTCTAAAGATAAGCTGATGTACTAAAAGTCCTCAGTGTCTCAAAGAATGTCTTCTGAACTTTGAAAGTCTGCATTTGTAAGTGTAGAGAAAGGAATAATCAAGACAGCCCATTATGACAAAAGTTTTTTATTCTTTTAAATTTTTCATGAGTAGATTTAGCAAATAAACTGTTTTAGCTAATGTTATATTAACACTTAAGATTTTGGGGAGCTAGTATAGATGAATAACCTCTGTTTCATATTGTTAGTATGATAAATATAGCCAGAAACTCTCACCTAAATGTGTGTCTTATTCTTAAATTGTATGAAATATGAACATTTCAAGTGAATGTATTTGGTTCCTTTAATACTTATGTCATGATGTAAACCGTTGTGATCTTCTCTTGGAATGACGGTATATAAAATGGCTAAATAAAATATATAAATAACCCTTACTGAAAACTGTGGTAATGTTAAGAGTTATAAAAAGGCTTTTCTTTAATTTAAAAAAAAAAAAAAAAAAAAGAGCAGAATAATCTTGATACTATTTAAAAATAAATCTGCTTCAACTTTAAGCAGGTAATTTTCAAAGGCGTTACTGGTGGAAATATAACATACTACCATACCAATTTTCAAAAGTTCATTTACGCACTTAAAGATGAATTTTAAAAGCCTAACATATGCCAAAACCGGGAGAAACGTGAATGTCAGGCAGGCGTGCACAGAGTGGATTTTAAAAGCTGCCCGAGTACGCGCATATCTCCTGCTGTGTGCAGAAATGAAAACTTTCAAAAAAGGGCGGTACGTGGGTTGGTTTGGGCAGGGGTGTTCCTGGATTTCAATTTCAAATTAGCATGGAAATACTTATGCGCACGTGTATTAAAATCCCCCCACTTACGTGGTAGAAGCGGCATTTGCGCACATAGATGCACTTCCACTTAAAATTGCTTGCTCACGTGCATGTGTTCAGGCTATTTTATAACTTGTGCTCCTGTGTGTGTATGTTATAAAATGACTGCGACCTTGGGCGCGGGTCAAACATGCACACATGTGCACCTATTTAAAAGGTACTGTCCTTGACGGTAACTTTGAAAGGAGCGCGCAGGTGCAAATTGATGTATGCTCATTGATATTGCACCAAGGGATGTGACAATTTTATAACGTATGTGGACATATGCGCGTACATTTTAAAGTAGCCTTGGTGATTGTATGTGTGCCCCTAATTTTGCAAGTTGGTGTGCCCAATCACACAAATCGGGTTTTGAAGCATAAGTCAAGGAATTTTATAACCGGCGCACAAGACCAGTTTCACCAGCTCACACAGGGTAGAGCTAACTCCTCCAAACCCCCTGCCTTAATAGTCTGCATTCCCCCCAGTTATTCCAGACCCTTTAAACGGCTCTTGACTGGCTATATATATATATATATATATATATATATATATATATATATTCTTACACATCCTCCGTAGCAAAAGTAAAGTGATTTGGCACTGGATCTGGGTGTGCACCCAGGCGCTTAAGTATTTGCATGCATATCTCTTGGCCCCGCCCGGAACACCCATGCTCTGACCACCCCATGCCCCTTTTTAATTGAGTGAGATGTGCACGCAGCGGGAGATATGCAAGCATGTAGGTGACTTATAACACGGTGGGCGTGTGTAAGCCCTACATGCACGCGCATCTCCTGATTTTGGTGCAAGCCGGATTTTTAAAATTCACTTTTTTAAATTGCACTTAGCATTTAAAACCTATTGACACTTCAATAGCATATACTGTAGCAATTTGCAAAAGCCCACTTACATGTGTAAAGTGCTTTTACACATGTAAAACCCAGTTTTAAGTGCATAAATCTTTTTGAAAATTACCTAAGTAAACTAAAAACTATTTGATTAAAAGAGGTAGAAGAATAGGTGCACAGTGATCTAATTGCAGTCACCAATGAAGACCAGATTTCAAGAGAATGTACGTTCCCAAATCAATCCCAACAGCAGGTAGCCTTTTAAGCAACTCATGATTAAAATTAAAGTCAATTCTTTCTTTAGAAAACTGTGAGCCAAACCAATTTGTCAGCAATTGAAATTGGGCAAAAGCACAAATTTCTATCCAACATACTGAATAGCCAATTCAGATTTGTTTTCTGGAAAAACACTAGCCTTAAAAGCCAAACACTTAAGAACACAGACAGACACTTGGCCAGCATTACACGATGGCTTTTTTCCCACACTTGGTGAATATAATTGGAGGGTCTAGTCTGTATGTGATCTGCATGCTTAACAATTCTGTAGGCTATAAACATATGTTTCTTGCACATTTTGTTTTGATATTAATTGTGAATGGCAATAGAAATGAATATACTTACTGTAGGGAACACATTCATATTGAACTTCAAGATATTTGTATGTTCCTGGACAAGGGTCAGGAAACACATCTGACCCTGTAACCACAACACATTGGGTTCGATTGTTGCATCTACATTAAAAAGGGGAAAAGAACAGCTAATTAATTTAAGACTGAATTTTTATGTGCAAGTTTATATCAACTACTATAATATAGTGCTGACTTTTCGCACTGGCAAGCCAATCAATAACAAAACAGTTAACATTAGACCAGTCAACTCCCATAAATAAAGCTGTGCCAAGATATTTAGTGCAAAACCTACATTGCCGAAGACTGGTGTATTATTTTAAGTATAAAATACATGCACTGGTAGAAATGGATCTAGTTGGATTAATTTTATTGAAGGCAGACCAGGAAGATTTCCCGAGATTTAGAGATATTCCTAGAATTAACACCTTGCTTGGTCTTCATAGAAATACATTGCGTTTATCAGGCAGTATTATTCAGTTCACACACACATACACATACTGCAAGTAAAAAAAAAAAAGAGTACATAAAGATAGACACTGTCCAACAGAGTGAGCAAGGGATTAGGTATGCCATAGAGGAGACTAGTTCCTTCCTAGAGAGGAAGTAAAGATGGCTGCCACATCCACAGCAACCTCTGCTGGTCATATGGACTAGTGCTGATGGGAAATGAAGGAGATTTGCTTCCAAGTCCACCAGGTTGCAAGGATACATGTTCACTAGGTATGCCACTGCCTTACAGTGTTTGGGGGCATAACACAAAGTAGGTATGCTTCACAGTGTTGTGTTTCAACATTCTAATTGGTCCTTCAAATAAACTCAAATAGTATATTATATGGTGTGGGTAGGGTCCTTGGTTGAGGAGAAGCTAACACTAATGAGCAGCAGTGAGACTTAAAAGGACCACGCTCTCTCTATATATACAAAATATATAAAGGTAAATTAATTTAGATATATTTTATGAACTTGAATGGTTTCATTTTAGCTTCCCATTTCCATAGCAGCTCATCTTAGAAAAAATGATGCAAACTGACTTAAGCAGAAAGCAGTGCAAATATAGCTATGGATAGATAAACTACTGACACCTATTAATTTCATGAATTTGAAATATGCCTTAAAAAATGGAGACTTTAAAACAAGGTTCTAGAGAACAAATCAGATTCTCAACATACAACAGTATTTCGTCAAAGAATGTTAGATATTACAAACAATAAGCTGTTCTTATTTGTAAGCAACATTATTAAAACCACTACCCATCAGAACAGATATAAACTAACATGTCGGCAGAGGCTACAAAATGAACAGAAAAGGATCCATTCTTGTCTGTACCAATTGTTCCAGAAGAGATGGATTGTGCTTCAATTACCAGGTAGTGTGGAAAGTCCGAGAAAGCCGAAGACATCAATGTGGAATCTTTCACAAATATAAAATTGGCTCAGTGGCAATGTGCACAGTCGTGTTTGACTCTCTCACTTGGTTGATGCTCCCTGGGCAAGTCAGGGCTGTGGATGTTTCAGCATGGAGGGGTGTTGGGGAGTGTCTCAGCCACTGCTCAACCGTGACACCTAGAAGCCAGACCTAGGGTCCATATTAGCCAGGTTCTGGAAGGAGCCATGGTCTGTGGCACCTGTCTAAAGACAATCACTATGATGGCTGGGCTGAGTGGGGAGGGGGACATAAACAGAAGAAATATCCCCAGGTATTTGTGAATGAAGGCTCATTATCTCCAGAAGTGTTCAATTCCAGTCACCAAGGGTCACATAACAGCCAGGTTTTTAGGATATCCCTATTGTTTTTTGTGAAAGGTGTAGATAAAATAATGTGGCTGGCAAATTTCTAAGTCGGCCACATTGTTTTATTTATATAGGATTACTTATGAACTGCTTTGCGTGGATTTGCAAAATTCATGCATGCAAATGCCATGTAAAACAGCTTATTGGACTAGGGGAGGGAATCAGCCTAAATTTATTTAAAATATTGTGAATATTGCATGCTTTTGCTACTATAGGCCTGTATCATGCGATATACAGTGTTTGGTGTGGGTTATAGCCCTAACACGGCTTGATGAATCTCTCTCTCAGACTGTAAGCTCTGTAGGGATAGCAAATACCTACAGTACCTGAATGTAATCTGTTTTGAAGTGCCAAATAGTGGAATATAAATCAAATAAATAAATAATGAATATGCATGAGAAATTTGCTTGCATACTGTCTCAGCTTCATGCAAATCTTTCACACATATTCATTTGGGATATCCTGAAAACAGATTGGATTTTTGGTCTTTAAGGATTGGAGTTAGATGCCTAAAGGCCAGCTCCAATTTAGCTGGCAGCTGTCAATGAGCAAGAGGATACTACCAAGCCAAAAAAAGTTAAAAAATAAAATAAAATAAACAAAATGTGAGCATGGTTTATAAGCAGGGACCTTCTTTTTTGGTTTTTATTTTACCCAGGAATTTCAATGGTATAACAATAAAAGTCAATGGAAACTTGATTGATATAACACAGGAGAAAAAGCAGTAGAAAAATATTTTTTCCACAGATTTCTTTTTTTTGTTCTAACACTGAAATTCCCAGCCAAAATAAAACAAACATTGAACAGCAATGTTGGGATACAGACCAAATATACAAAATTTAAGTACAATGATTTTGTCAATTACAAGCAACTAAACCTTACTTATAAGTGACTCCTGATGTATATATAGTAGGGGGGGGATGGGAGATGACTGCTAATGGCATAGTTTTATAAAACAAAAATATCAGAATTCTAGTAACTAGAACTGAAAGTACAACTTGAATTCATAACCAAAGTGCATTACACAATCCCTTTTCAGCTTATATTAAGCAGATAAGAGGTTTTCAAATCCATCCCCCCAGAACCATCAATAGGTCTGGTTTTAAGTATATCCACAATGAACACTGAAGAGAGATAGATACTCATGCACATGGTCTACGAAGCAGGTTAGTCAGCCTCTTTTTCCTACTCTGAAAACCAGAAATGGTTCAGGATCCACAAAAAACAGATTTAGCAACTAGAAACTACCTCTGGAGAGCAGGTAACCAGATAATCAAAAATAATTTAAAAAAAAATGCCAGAAAATGAAACATTTATAAGACCTAATATAAATGGAAACTATCAGTTTTATGTGGGATTCTAGTAATTTCAGCCACAAAAAGCTTTATAAACAGCAATAGTTTTCCATGCTAATTTGTTTTCATTGCAACTAATCTTGACTAGTACAATGCTCAACAAATTGCTTTCACTTTTCCTTTGATTATCTGATGCTCATTATTATACTTTACCAACTGCAAAAGTATGGAGATGAGATTCCATGTAATCTATTGTACGAGGTGTTTTAATCAATAGTCTTGTTCTGCTGATTAAGCAAGGGCTTCTGTTTTGGCAAGATAACATTAGTTTCTCCTGTCATGCTCCAAAACCCATTGGGAATCTTCAGTAGATCATTAGATATGCTACAATAAAGCTTTGGTACATTCTCTTTTCTTCCTTAAATTACTTCTTCACTGTCCGATCATTCCCTGTCAAAGCTTGCACTACATTATTACTATAACTCCCCTGAAACTTGCACTAGAGCTATGTCTCCAGGCCATGGGATGCCATTTTCAATTGAGGCTTCTGCTTGAAAATATAAATTAGGAAAATTTCATTATCTCCAGCCAGGGGCTATTATTCAGCACAGTTCCAAGGAAGATTAAAAATGCTAAATCTACAGACCTGAACAAGTACTCTAGCACTAAAACGAAACACTCGCTCTGTCGTATAGTAAGAACAGAAGACCAAAACCGTACTAGAAGTCTGATGCTGGCATCAGGTCCACGTTACATTCTTCATGTACCTAAGGACAATGAATAACGTGCAGGGATGCACGAACCTGTATCCAAGACCATTTGTCAGCATTTTGATCATACACCAATTGCTATTTTTTTTTTTGTTTGTCATCTTTATTCTTGATTGTTGCTCTTTTTGACGTATCCTCTGGAGGAGGAAGGCTCTCCAGATAAGAACATAAAAAGAGAATTATGGGACAAAAACATTCAAATCCCTCATGGTACGGTTCATGTAATGCTGGACAAATTGCTATATCATCATCCAATTACATCTGGGTAAACAGAGAGGTGGTGATGACTGGTTAATATTGAATCAGAATCAGGGCTGGATAAAAAGCTTTTGCAGGGCTATTCACATATGTATTTGCCTTGCACCAAAATTTATGCCTAAAACAAATTGTGACATTTAATGCTTTGTGCACTTTTTCTACAATGCAATATATTTACACTTGGCACATTGTTTTTGCAAAACACCCTACAATAAAAAATGTTTAAAAAATGGTGGCAATGAAAAGCATATCAGGCTGGCTGAACTGGATAGAGCTGAAGAAAATTCCTCCCCCCTCCCTGCTGAGAAGCTAAAGTCTGGATGCTCTAGATGGCTAACTTTAGCCAGCCCAAAACTGGGAGGGCCTGGATGCAGGCTGGAGCAAGGAAAGACTTAGCTACCTAGCAATGATATTCGGAGGTAACCGGCTAAGTTTAGCCAGCTAAGACTGAGCAAGATAAAAGCAAAACCTAAATCATCAGCCAAAGTCTGGCAGCTGGATTTAGTTACATTTTCAGCCCCTGTGCATACTTCCCATTCCCCCTGAAGCTATAAACCCCATTCTCTTAGATCCTGATTTTCACTGCTCTCTCCTTTCCTCTGAAAGCCAATGAAAGACTCCCTCTCCAGTTCTGCATTTTCCCCCCTCCCTAAAAACCAACGAAGCCCCACCCCTTCTTCCTCCAGATATTGAAGAAAAGTCTCCCCGATAGACCTCTACCTTACCAGCTAGAAACTCCCAAATGCTGAGTCAGTAGGGGTGCAAATTCTTACCTCCTACCAGCCCAGCACCCAATATCAACATTAGACATTTTTTTGTTGGCTGGAGGTTGTGCACTGAGTTGTTGGGAGACTTTCTTAAGATCCAGACTGAAGGTGGGAGGAGAACTGAGGGTGGTTTCTTTATATGTGCAAGAGGGAGAAGGAATCAGAAAAATGTCTAAGGGACTCTGTTATTTATTTATTTATTTTTAAATGGGTTAGGACTTAGGCCAGATAGCCCTGATTTTCAGCACTAGCTTAGCAAAGTATGACCCTCCTAAATCTAGTTGATCTAAGTTTAGCTGAAAATTAGCTTAATTTAGTCAGCCAAACTAGGCATCCTAACCCAGTCAGGTGTTTTAGGATATCCACAATGAGTATGCGTTAGATAGATTTGCACAAAATAAAGGAAGTGCATGCAAATCTGTTTCACATATATTCATTGTGGATATACTGAAAACCTAACTGGCTTTGTCTCCCCTGAAGATTGGGTTAAGAACATATACCCTAAACTATTTGAAAATTCACCTCCAAAATGTATAAAACCTAAAATAAAAATATCTCCAGAGTGCCATAGGGAAGGAAGTAATACAAATACATTAAAACAATCAAATAAAAACAAGTTGTGCCCTATGTTAATGTGAATTATAAAATAATTTTTCTTTTCTGGCAGAATTTTGATAGAGCAAGCAGTTAAATTAAACCAACATATTTTACATTTTCTAAATATATTTCAAGCACAAAAAGATCAAAAAAAAAGCTTATGCAAGTTGATATATGCACACAAAGATAATTGTTAAAAGAAAAAAGTACAATCACCAAAATGTTAATATTTATATTGGAGAAACTGACAAGCTGGTGCTGATTGTATAGACCAAGGGTGAGCAAATTGGGAGACATGAGCAATCCTGGAAAGAGCGGGGGCGGGGCACATTAGCTGCACAATCAGAGAAAAAAAACAAAAAACCCAAAAATGGCTACACTGTTGAGTCTCAGTGCCATGGAGGCGTTGAAAGCTCGGGAGGGAGCTGCCAGAATATAGTGACACCATTGTAGGCATGCCATGGCTTAGCCATGCGTCTTTCCATGGACTAGGGAGAGGAGCTTCTTCTGCTGTGGCAGGCCCGTTGATCAGAAAAGTGGAGCTGGGTACGGAAGGAGCCACTGCGGTGTTCCACAACCCAGGAAGAGATGGCATTCCTCGGCCCGAGAGGAATTCCCTGCTGCTCCTACCGCCAGGTCCCTAACCCAAGGAGAGAGGTCACAGCTGCTGGTCGCATGTGGGAAAAGAAGTGGTGAGGTAGGGGAAGGGAATGGGCAAACAGGCCAGAGAGAAGGAGGGAGTAGGAAAGGAAGAATAAAGGCATAATGTGTTAAAAAAAATGATATTGGTATTCAGCTATAGAATTCTATTTCTAGATGTTTGAGACTGATCCCAGATATTAAATGTTTTCATAAACAGCCAAGAGCAGTTTTATTTAATGAAGATTTCACGACTATTTAATATGTTTTACATGTCTGTATTGATGTTACTGTCATTGCTTTTAATCTATGTTTAACTGTACACCGCTTAGTTCAATTTTATTTGTAATTTGCAATTTCTAAGAATTTCAAATAAATAGATTTAAAAAAGCAAATCAAAACACGAGGAAATAAAGAAAAATACATAAACAGAGAGAAAAATCCTTACCATGGTGGTGTGTGGCCTAGGTGCCTGGGTATGTGTATCTGGAGTGCTGTGGCCTATGCGTCTGTCTGTGGTTTTCCGTCTGTGTGTAGGGTGAGGGGTATCTGGGTCTCTGTGTCTGTCTGGGTGTCTTTTTCTCTCTGTCGGTCTAGGTGAAGGGTATCTAGGTATGAGATATATTTTTCTCTGCCTCTGTCTGGGTGTGGGGTGTCTGGTTCTCTAAGCCCAAGTGCATATGTGTGAGCTTACCTCTTTCAGCAACTTGAAGAGAAATAAAACAAGAGCTTTGGAGCCATTGGCTGGTACTGTGCCTGCCTGGTGGTTACCCTTTACATCCATGTTTCATATAAATATACTCAAAAGGCTTTACACATGTAAATTAACTTTTGAAAATTGCTATGATATATGCTTCTTTTACATGAATAACTACATTGAACATTCACTTCATATATATGAAAACTCATCTTGGAAACTCCAACCAATTACATGAATGGAAGGGAGGCTGCGGCTCAAGTTTGCTCAACCCTGGCATAGACACACTGCATTTCTTTTCCTATGTCACTCTTTAAAATTAATTTACTTGCTTCTTTTCACTTTCATGCATTAAAACAAGAGAGCATGAAACCACTTATGAATCAGCATTTTCTACAGTGGTTTTGTCGTCTATAGAGGAGGCAGCAAGGATTTTCCAGGGTCTTCCACACTAGCTTCACCTCTGCATTGGATCCCAATGTATCTGCCAGTAGTAGAATGCCACTTTCTCTTAATGAGATGGATCCTAGACACTACTGTGGGGGACTACTCGTTTAAACCCCTTATCAGTCATCAATGGCAGCTATTCAGCAGCAAGGAAAGTAGGTAGCCACGGAAATTTCGGTTGTGAGAACACAGACATCAGCAGAGGCACATGGCCGTCCAAACTTTTGATTCTTTGAAGGCACTCTGGAAGCTCCCATAGCTCATCTCAGAACTGGAGCTGGGGTCTCTGGATTTGGCAGTGAGGAATGATAAAATTTCCCTTGCTTCTGTTCTCTATGATTTACTACCTTTATGCATGGATAGATCATTGACAGGGATGGAGAAGAAAAGACAAACCCCACCAAAGGAAATTAATTGTAAGACCCAATAGTAGGTTATTACACAGGTAGAAGATACCAGTTTTGGCTGGGATGAAAGAAGAATCTCTCTACCATTAGAGCTGAATTGTTGGGAGCAAAATAAACGTTCTGTGAAAAGACTGGTAACGAAGGAGGAAAAATTTCTCGTCTGCAAAGGATTTGTGACTCTGAAAGAAAAAAAAAAAAAAAAGACACCAATCGGGTCAAAAATAAGAATTTGAGAATCACTGATCTTCTTAAATTGGACTGCATGGTACCACCTGATTTACTCTGCCGTTACTTAATTGAAGTACTTAAAATATCCGAGGAGGCTGAACCCTCACAACTGTTACTCTGTCGTTACTTATGGTAATTGAAGAACTTAAAATACCCGAGGAGGCTGAACCGTCAACTGTTGCAAGATTTTATATTTCTGACTGATGCATTAGGAAAGGGTTTGGGGAAAAGATGGCAGATATTACCTCTCAATTAGCCATTTCTGATAAAACTAGTTATACTTTCCACAGTCTAATTTATCTTAAGATTTTCCTCCATTAGTCCCTATTAAAGATATATAAGTGGCCAAAATAGTATTTATATCTGATAAAGATCAAACAGATGATATTTATTATATGAGTCTCAGAAGAAAAAAAACTTACATATGCACAATCACTAATTCTGTGTGAAATCTGGCATGCTGTAGCCTATCATCCACTTAAGCTTTATCTTTTTTTTTTTTTTTTTAAATGTGTATCCATCTCCACCAACAGCTTTGGGTGGATATGAATGAGGCCAGGAGTTCTCCCATGGACAGCTTCGCGAAAAGGTAACTGCACCTCTTCTCTTGCAAAAACTGGCCTGCAAAGACTTTTTTCACACCTATTTTAGAGCTGTGAACACAGTTAATGAGTTGCTTTGCATGAATGTTTCGCAGTTAGCTTTGAATATGAATACATTTAACAGCATAATTTACCGATGCAATTTTACTATATGTGCAGTCAACAATACTCACAAAGGCTGATCTTCACATATAAAGAGAAACTTGTGCAGCCTAATGCGTACAGAAGCTGCTGTTTTTTTACAAGTGAAGTGGACTTTGAAATTTGATCTCATTGGGCAATTCTCTATATTCTGAAAGGTTATCTTCAAGCAGACAAAATATTTCTATACTTCATTTTGCAATGTTTCCTGCTGTTGCTCACTCTACACAGACCCACAAGTAGGAATTCCCATCTAGGAAAGATGAGGTGCTAAGTATTGGGGCTACTTCTTCCTTTTTATGTCCCCCCCTAAAAGTCAGTGTCCCGAAAGATGTTCTAATGTTCTGACTCTAGTCTAAGGAATTGGTGATTAAAACAACTTTTCTTTATTACGTATTTAGCACATTGTTAGGGTTATGGGTATCATAGGGCTGTATTTTCTTTTACATTTGAAACTTATTTTCATGGTTTTTTGTTTTTTTTTTTTAATTTATATTCCACCTTTCATGACACTTCAAAGCAGATTACATTCAGGCACAGGTATTTCCTCTGTCCTCAGAGGGCTTACAATCTAAGGGGATCATTTACTAAACATTTGCTCCATAGACATAGAATGGGTGAAAAGCCTTAGTAAACCAGACATTAAAGTTTGTACCTGAGGTAACAGAGGGTGAAGTGTCTTGCCCCAAGGTCACAAACAGTAACAGTGGGATTTGAACCTTGGCTTCCTTGGGTCTCCGCCTGCTGCTCCAAACACTAGGCTGCACATCCTTTGTTGAACATTTTTAACAAGCTCCAAAATTATCCATGACATGCTTATTTCAGGTAAACCTACCCTTTAAAAGCAACTATAGTATGGGGCAGAATGGAAAAGGGAAGGCACTGTCAGTGGAAAACAATTTTCAAAACCTTAAGTAAAACCTTTGCAATTGCTTTCTCTAATCCTAAAATCTGATGCTTTATTTATATGCAGTAGAATGTGACGAATTGCTTGGATGGAAATGGAAGGCACTAAGGAAGGTACATAGGAGCGGTGCCTAATACGACATTAAAAAAAAAAAAAAAGTATATTCAACCTATTGTTACTGGTCCGCCACTTCAAAGCAGCTTATATTCAGGTACTGTAGGTAATTTGCTCCATCATCTAAGTTCCCCCTCTCCCTGGCCTGGTGAACAATTTCATGCTTAGGATGAGAGATGCTAGAAGGGTAGCATAGGTGGGCTTCATAACTTACAAAGGATGAGCAGCTTAGTCACCATTATCACAATTCGCCTTTACTCTTAATTGGGTGAAGAATGGTCAACCAGGGCATTATGTTCTTCTAAGTCCTCAAATGCCCACTTAGCACCCTGACTGTACACACTTTGTATACACAAAGGCCCTACTCCATGGGTCAGCATTATGGCTGAGAGCGGGGTAGCCTGGTGAGATATGACAAAAGTCTTAAGACCAAAGGGGAGTAGGGAAGACTTCCTACAACATGTCAGGGAGAAGAGTTGGGGGCATGGGAGAGTGTGGTAGAAGTGTCAAGTTGCTACAGCCTGCACCTGTGTCTTCAGCAATGCAAGGTAGCCAAAGAGATACAAAGAAGGGAAGTGCAGTTCACAGAGTAGATTATTTTAACCTTAGTTTCATACATTTCACAATCCCCCCCCTCCCCCCACAGTCAGCCTGAATCAGGCACTGGCACTCATGAAGTGGAGGGATATGAGGAATGCAGGAAAAATAGGAGGAGATCCCACCCCATAACAGAGACATGGTTTCGGGAAACAGCTATGAGAAGGCTGGAACTATCTTAGGTGTTTGAAGAGAGAAGAGATACTTTCAGTTATGGACATGCAAAAGAGGGCCTGCTGACCCAAGAAGGCTCTTAAGGGAGTAACTCGGTATGCAAGTCAACCAGATATGCTACCTGATGTATATAATCCTCAATTATGGCAGACTAGTGGTTGGAGCAGCAGGCTAAGAACCAGAGAAAACAGAGGTCAAATCCCAATGATGTTCTTTGTGACCTTAAGTACTTCACCCCCCATTGCCTCAGGTGTAATATTTAGACTGTAAACTCTCTGGGTAGCAGGGAAATACTGTACCTGAATGTAACTCACCTTGAGCTACCAATGAAAAGGCAGTAATTAAAAATAAATAAATAAATAAACTACAAAAATAAATAAATAAATAAATAAATAAAATACAATTGGCTCTAAGTGAATTTCTAGCTACCACTGATTTTCCTAGAGTTATGGCCACAGGTTCCTGGTTAGGGGCTACTTGGCCTGCTGATCTCAGTAGTTGGTATCTTGCAGGCTGGTACTTAATGTCCAGGTGTGGCCAGATCATATAACGTGAGGTGTTCTTCATACTGGCAGATACATCATTTGTTGATAAGGGGCATGGCATGTGACCCCCAGTGGGGTAGCCAGCTCCCAGGGCAGAAGAAATTGTACTATACCTGACCAGAATACCATCTGCCTGGAATATGCAGACAAATGGTGCATAGTCTCAAATGAATGCAAATATAGAAACATAGAAACATAGAAATGACGGCAGAAGAAGACCAAACGGCCCATCCAGTCTGCCCAGCAAGCTTCACACATTTTTTTTCTCTCATACTTATCATTTTCACTTAACTCTTGGTTCTATTTCCCTTCCACCCCCACCATTAATGTAGAGAGCAGTGATGGAGCTGCATCCAAGTGAAATACCTAGCTTGATTAGTTAGGGGTAGTAGGGGTAGTAACTGCTGCAATAAGCAAGCTACACCCATGTTTATTCCCTTTACCCAGACTATGTCATACAGCCCCTATTGGTTGTTTTTCTTCTCTCCTGCCGTTGAAGCGGAGAGCCATGCTGGTTATGCATTGAAAGTGAAGTATCAGGCCCTTTTGGTTTAGGGTAGTAACCGCCGTAACAAGCCAGCTAACTCCCTGCTTTGTGAGTGCGAATCCTTTTTTTTTTTTCTTCTCCCCTGCAGTTGAAGCTATTCTGGATATGCGTGAAGCCTCAGCTTTTCTTATTCCCCTGCTGTTGAAGCAGAGAGCTATGCTGGAAATGTTTGATGTATCAGCCTCTCCCATGCCATGAAGCAGAGAGCCATGCTGGATATGCATCGAAAGCGAAGTATCAGGCACATTTGGTTTGGGGTAGTAACCGCCGTAATAAGCCAGCTACTCCCCGCTTTGTGAGTGCGAACCCTCTTTACTTCTCCCCTGCCGTTGAAGCAGAGAACTATGCTGTATATGCTTGGAAAGTGAAGTATTAGGCTTATTTGGTTTGGGGTAGTAACCGCCGTAACAAGCCAGCTACTCCCCTCTTTGTGATAGCAAATCCTTTTTTCCACATTTCCTCTTGCCGTTGAAGCTTAGAGCGATGTTGGAGTCACAGTAAGCATCTGTATGTTTATTTAATAAGGGTATTGTCTCCGGGCAGTAGCCATCTTTCTGGTGAGCCACCCACTCTACATTCATTATGGACATTATGGACATCCTAGAAAACACACCTGTTTGTGGAATGCCAGAACCGGAGTTCCTAACCCCGATGTAGCACATGAAGCAGCGAGCATGGAACAAAAGCAACTTGGATCCATGTATCCAGGGGATACAGGTGTCAATGTTAGTCAATCTCTGCCTCAAGGAGTGGGGTAGCAATATGAAAAGAAGAATGTACATGAAAGAAGATGTATAGGTCCTAGGTCAGACAGCAAGTATCTCCTCTAACCTGCTTGATCAGACAGAAGCAGTTCTAATGGGTTGTTAGGTTGGAGGAACAAGTGGAAAGGGAACTACCAGTTTTGCTAAGATAGCAACTACGCAGCCTAATTAGCTGTTCAGCTGCTTAGCTTTCACCAAGCTTCCTGTGAACCAAGATAACAGCTTATTACTCCATCTTGTGTCTCGGTAACATATCCATCTGCTACAAAATGGTGAGTATCACATGACAAACTCACAATCACAGCAACTATGTTTATGGAGCATACATGAACAAACAATCCTGAGCTTAAAACATTCCTAGGGACAAAGATTCATACAGCAGCCAGAGACATCTCAGCCTATCAAAAAAAATGTAGACTGGATTCCATCTTTGCATTATAATTTTAGGGGTTTTTTTTCACTTATAATTGCAGTTAACCCTTTCAGGCTTGCAGGTTTCCTAGAGCAGGCAACATTTTTTTATGGTGTGGAAACATTTATAATATTTTATACATAAAAGTAACAAGTCACCAGGACTTGATGGCATTCACCCCAGAATTAAAATATGAATTTGTTAACCTGTTACTAATAATCTGTGATCTATCATTTAAAATGGCAATAATACATGAAGATGGGCAATGTGATGCCCATTTTTATAAAGGGCCCCAGGGGTGGTCTGGGAAACTATAGACCAGGGAGCCTGGTCCAGCCAGGACTGAGGCCTTGTGGTCCTTGTTGTCAGTTCCATGTTTTTTACAGTGATATGGTGGCTTTCCTGTTGTAGGCTGCAGCGCCTCCTGTTTCTTCCCCTCATGCATCTGTGCACCTACCTATCTGCTAGGGTTTAAGCACACCATCCCGACGGTTGGGGTGGATTAGGTCCCCATTTGGGCTTTGCTGGGCCACCATGTGGCCTCTTTGTTGTGCCAGTAGGGGCTCCCAGATTGGGTTGTCTTTACGTTAGGTGATGGCATGTGACAGCCAGCAAGCACATTGCCTATGCTGTCCAAGGGAGCGTGTGTAGTGAGAAGCTCTTTACTGCTGGCGTTGACCTTGGGAAGGATGCTGCCAGGCTTAGCAAGGGGTGGTGGTGTTCCATCCAGGGTCCCATAGGCATGAGACATAGCTGGAGAGAGGCCCTTCAGGCTGTGGCATGTAAAGCAATGTCCCAATTTGAAAGAGGGCCGTTTAGGCCCCCTGCAGACAGTAGCCATTTGGTGAGGACCAATTGTCTGCACAACCCTATGTAGCCTTAAGATTAGGACTGGTGGCCATTTTTTTTTGTTTCTAATTAGCAACATATGCTTAAGAAAAAGAGGCTGCCATCCCAGGGGGGGCTGCCATCAAGCATGTTGATCCAGATAATTGTCTTCCTTTGCATATGCACAAAAAATCCTGTGACAGTATTCCAGTTGCATGCTTATCTGCTGGCAGTAATCCCTCTCGAATGCACCATCCTTTTGGGCATCACAAGAGGAATTTACAGTCATAGGTCTCTCTCATGCCTTGTCAGCCTCTAATGCAAGTAGTTTCTTCTTTAAGGCACGCTTTGGTAGGTTCCATAGGGCAAGCTTGTCTTACGGCAGGTTGCGGGGATGCTGGTGGGGATCACTCAGAGTGCCATATGTTGGTGACAGCTTGGCAATTGTGCTTAAGCAGTCTGCCAGTGCTTGATTCCAGCACTACCAGTAATTTAGTCCCACTCCTTTTCCTGATTACTCTGTGATTATATTAGCTTGTCTCATTTTATTTGCCACTGAAGCAGCCACATGAGTTAAAGAAAGTCAATCGAAACCAAGCAACGTTATCAGCCACTGAGGCTAATATATACAAACAAGTGTTGCTGTTTCAGTTTTCGCCACAGTCAGTACTGGCCAAAATATCGGACCATTTTAAACTTCTGCCTTTAGTTATGCTGCCGATGACATTGTTAGGAAAGAGCCATTCAACGGGGATTGTCCCAGGAAATTGGATTTTGTATCCCCAGTCCTGCTCACAATATTCTTTGTGGCTGCGTATCATCACTGAGTGCACCCCATCTAAGGCACTTTAGACTATTAACAAGGGGTGAATACAATGGTGACATAATTGGTCCCTTTACTGGCAGCTGATTCTGCTGGTAGTAGTGGCGGGGACTGGGATATTGTAACTCTAGACCCAATCACAATATTACAGCATTATCTGTGGCAGTCGACCAATTGTTGACATAACTTTCTTTAGCTTGCCTACCAGAAGCATAAGTATTGCTTTAATTTTTAGCAATACATGCACATTAGGATCTATGAACTGGCCCATCCCTGTAAGGAAGCTGTCATCTTCATTATTCACTATGGGGTAGATTTTAAAAGAAGTGCGAGCGGCCTACATGTGCGCCCAACTTTCATAACATGCGCGCAGGCACGTGCATGTTATAAAATACGGGATCGGCACGCGCAAGGGGTGCACAATTGTGCACCTTGTATGCGCCGAGCCGTGCTGCCTTCCCCAGTTCCCTCCCCCCTAACCTGACCTTCCCACCCCTTCCCCTAACCTGTCCCCCCCCCAGCCCTACTCTAACCCCTCCAAAATGTTTATTTTACCTTTTGCGCGCGCCGGCCAACTGCCGGAGCGTGATCCCAAGCACAGCAGCAAATGGCCGCTGTGCCTGGAGCCTCTGACCCCGCCCCGTCCTGCCACCGGACCGCCCCACCCCCTTCCCGCCCCTTTAGTAAAGCCCCGGGACTTACACACGTCCCAGGGCTTTAGGCCCGGCACGCATAACCTTTTTAAAATCCGGCCCTATGTCTCTTTTGGTGGAAAGGTGCACGTTCTCTACTGTAGCGTATCAAAGGCTCTCTAATTCTACTGGCCCTTACAATTGCAGTAGTTTAGCACTGGCCTCTGACTATACCAGAGCCTGCCTGGCAGTTGCGCATGTATCATCTTTGCCTTTGTGGCTGTGCACAATATCAAAGATTACGTGCTAGGCCATATGCTGCAAACAGCTTTAATCACCGTGTCATTCACAGCATGCAGGTCCCAGCCATCTCCGGTACATTCTCTATCCCAATGGCGTTTATGGAACAAATATGGGGGGGGGGGGGGGGAGCTCTCTGATGCAAGGACAGGAATTGAAAAGTTCAAGTTAAATACTCATCTATCATGTCATCTGCTTTGGGTAGCCAATCACATATTTGCATTTGGACCTCAATGCCCGGCATCCCTGTGCCATATATGTGTTTGTAGTTCCCATGTGAGTAGCTGTGTATATTGGGATCCTCCCTTGCACCATTACGTTTGCCATCTACTTGATGCTGCAAGTATCCTTTCATATAGATGCTGAAACCCTTCTTGTTTTCATTCTATAGTTGACATTGATAAACAGGCCATGTCACCTCTTCAATTTTTCTCGCATAAACATTTGACATTTCTAAAACTGCTCTCTGGACACACTTGCCTCAGTTCTCTCAGCTAATCATTGACCACATTCAGATGTGCTAGTGCTTTAATTTTCCAGCATGCCGTCTTCTTTCCTTTTTCGGCATATCATTTAGGGCCTCCTGGCAGCAGTTACATGCTGAGAGCTGCCTTTGGCAGTAAGATGGGTTTTCACTTGGACTGCAGACAGGATACACATGTTAGTGTCTCTAGGCATAGAGACATTATGAAGCTCACTATAGTACTTGGCCATGTCAATTACTTATGGCATTTGAACATCTGAAGGCATTTCTATTTTGCCATGTTTGCTTTCTCTTCCTCAAGCAATGATAGACTGCTTCCAGGCAGGTCACTTCTTTAAGTGCCTCTACTGCAGTGACATCACATCAGGTCTTTATACAATGGTGATGGTATGAATGTCACTGTCAGCATTTGGTTGGTAAGTCATTTGCTGGATTTGGCACATCTTGCTCTTCAGGTGCCCTTCTAGAGGTGTTTGGCAGTTCCAGAGTAAACAGATTGGCAACATTATTTATCTTGTCTTTGAAAAAGATTGCATATTCTTGTGTTTCCAGGTTCTGCAGGTATTCTGGTAGATGAGGATAGTGAAGCACTGGATTGTCAGGTTGTTGCTGACTGCATCCTGCCTGCTCAAAACTGATACATATCTTCAGCAATAGCAGCTTTTCCAGCCATTTTTTCCTTCCACAAACTGCTGTCTCAGTTTATGACCAATTGTTTTCCAGGTAGAACAGTTTTTTCTTCAAGAATTCAGCCTCGCTGTGGTGAGTTCATAGCTTATGTGGCAGTGATTCCATTATGTGGTGAATCTCCTCATTCCATCAGGTGAATTCAGATATGGTTAGTATATATCCCCTGTAATATTGCAAACTCATCACAATCTCTCTGGTTTTCCACTATGCATTCCAAAGATCTGCTCTTACAACCTTCATACACTACAACAGTAATTATATTACTAACTAGGAACTACAAAGTCTCTAGATCCACCGCTATGCATTCCAGCAAATCTATTCTTGAAAAATTACATAAATTAGCATGACCATTTCACACTTCTTACCTAAAACTTTTTTTTTTAAACTTCTGCCTTCAATTCAGTCAGACAGCCCTGTGATAGGTGCCATAGGCATATGTGTTTTGCTGGCCTCTAGTGCAATGCTCTCACCTTTTCTCCCTACAAGGGTGATTGGGGAGCTATTGGGTGTTTAATTCCTCTTTTGCAATGCTTTTCCTCATTCCGTCCACTACTCATTCTTGGGGCATATTCAGTTATGACCATCTGCACTCCTGGTCTAGCGTCCAGGGCAGATTGGCAAGCTTTAAAATTTCATGGTAAGGCACAACCTACAAAGTCTGACTCATCACTCTGTTTTTCAGAACTATTTCCTGCATATTGCATAATCTATACCTGATCAGCTGTCTGGTTTTCCCCTGCTGCAAAAGCTTTTTCAAGAAGCACTATTTTGGATGCCCTTTAGCATTATTTCTACTGTCCATCACCATATGGCTCACCATTTCTGCTTTGTTGATCAGGTATCTGGGGATGCCATCCATAGTATGACGTTTGCCCATACTCATTCTTACAGGCAATTTCAAGTATGGTTACTCTACATTCTGGGCACGACATCATGGGGCAGCTAGGCAAATCTTAGTGATACAGGAAAGCATCACAAAAACATGGTAGATGTATCAATGCATCTCAGGTCTTCCATCAGCCTGAAATTTTACGGTTGGGAGGATTTTTCACAGTCTCCTGCATCTTTTGCAACCTTGCACTTAAGAACGTGGTTGTTCTTTTGCAGAGTCACTGGACCTGCATGGGAGTCATATTCTTGCATTTCACAGAATGAATGCATGCTTACATCAGAAGATGCAAAGATGATAAAGGCCTGCCTCCATTGTGGGGAACTGAATCTGGAAACCCTATAGTACTACAGTTTTTCTTGTGATCCACCCTATATATTTCTGGGCATCAGTGTGTGGTTTTTTCACCAGGTCTCAGGTCATAATTCTTTGGCACAACATTAGCCCAAGACAAAGTAGTTACTCAAGTCTTAGATGAAACACTAGCCCAGGAAAAGCAGTCATTCTGTGCCAAGGTTTTTCCATCCTTTAAGGGAGAGGACATATTGGACATTGGTTTGAAGTACAGGCTTGTTATGAGGACAAGAGAAGACAGCGGCAATTGCTGAATAGGGCCCCTGACAGGCTTGAGGCATTACAAAGCATGCATTACCATGACAGAGTGGGTACTACTGCATGTGTTGATGCCAGCGAACAATGCTCTTTCTGGTTTTGGATAGGTTCCTTTCTTGTCCCAGAAGCAATATGCGGAGGGACTGCTCTGCTGCTCTTTGCAGCTATAAGGCAGCATTACCTAATTAAGCCACAGCAGCAATTAGGTTGGTGGTGAGCCCATGGCAAGTAAGATGTTACAATCCTGGGCTTGTAGTGAGGTTGACCATGCCCTGGGGTGCATGACAAGTGCAATGGGCCGGATTTTAAAAAGGTCATACGAGTAAATCTGGAGGATTTCCGCTCATAACCGGTCTTAAGCGCACCGGGCTTATTTTTAAAAGGCCCGGGATGCATGTAAGTCCTGGGGCTTTACTAAAGGGGTGGTATAGGGTGGGGCGGGGGCGGAGCCAGAGGCCTTCAAAACAGCGGCCATTGCCGCTGTGTCGGAGGATCGCGTGCCAGCTGGCTGCTGGTAGGCGCAAAAGGTATGATAAAACTTTTGGGGGGGTTAGAGTAGAGCTAGGGGGGGTGGAAGGTTAGGGGAAGGGAAGGTCAGGCTAGGGGAAGGGAATGGGGAAGGTAGCATGGCTCGGCGCTCGCAAAGTGCAAAATTGTGCACCCGTTTCGCGCACGCCGACCCCTGATTTTATAACTTGCGCATACCTACAAGTTATAAAATCGGATGTACCTGTGTGCGCGCCGGGTAGCGTATGCAGATGTACCCCCGAGCGCACCCTTTTAAAATCTACCCCAATGTTTGTAAGTTGTCTGGGCAGAGAATACAAAGAAGCATGGGTGAGTGTGAAATAAGTTGCCTATCAAGTCTTCAGCTTTGCTGGCAAGGACTAGGGATGTACAGAGGGACCACATACGTTACATTCAGTATTCATATTCATGGGGGGGGGGGGCAGATATGTTGCATTCGGAAAGGGGGGGGCCCTGATCCATTCATGCGTTCCATTCTTATTCATTTCCAGGCTAAAATTTAATTAACTACAACCCCCCACCCTCCTCACCCCCCAAGACATGCCAAAAGTCCCTGGTGGTCCAGCTGGGGTCCGGGAGCGATCCC
Organism: Rhinatrema bivittatum; assembly: GCF_901001135.1. Lineage (NCBI taxonomy): Eukaryota > Metazoa > Chordata > Amphibia > Gymnophiona > Rhinatrematidae > Rhinatrema > Rhinatrema bivittatum. The sequence goes on from NC_042624.1 coordinate 89,154,865, forward strand.
CTGCACTCGGACCGTCGGCTGCCGGTATTCAAAATGGCGCCGATAGCCCCTGTGACACAGTAAGGGCAAAGGCTATCGGCGCCATTTTGAATACCGGCAGCCGACGGCCCGAGTGCAGGAGATCGCACCCGGACCCCCGCTGGACCACCAGGGACTTTTGGTATGTCTTGGGGGGGGTCAGGAGGGTGGGGGTTTTGTTTAAATTTGCTCCTTTAGATGGCCGAATAATTCAGTGAAGATTTGTTGTATTCGTGAGAATAGCGATACGTTTCGCTTCCCCACGAATACAACGAATATGGCCCTATACATTGCGGATTGGCAATACATTGCAAACGAATGCACACCCCTAGTCAGGACTGGCCTACTCACCATCCAAAATTGTGTTGGCATTACTGCTCCTTCACTGACCAGGACATCATTGCACCACAGAAAACTCTCGGTAATCAAGGATCAAATTGGAAAATAGCCTGAGGAGCAAGGCTTCAACAGCCCTGCGTCCCCAACTGCGCTACACTGCTAGAGCAGGAAACTATTGAGCATTTGGAATTGAAATTCAGCAGGTGAGGGCATATAACTCCTGGGGATTGAGAATATGTTTAGCATTTCATTTTTAGTAATAGAATTGTTGTATTAGAAAGAGGTGGATGGGCGTAACCTGTACTGCATAGCAGTTACTACCATGAGCAACTTGCTGAGCAGACTGATTAGGCCATTTGGTCTTTATCTGCCATCATTACTATGTTAATATATAAGCAGCTGAATAATGCTGCAGCCATATCCATCCAATAAACATCTTTTTGAATAATGGTGTAACAGAACTGTCTCTTAAAAATCTGATAGAAAAAATTAGGATGGCAGTGGTGGGTGGTGTGGGCAACTGTATATAGGTGAGAGGCAGCAGTCACACCTGAGACGTTTGAGGCAGATATATACAAAAGGGTTTCTCTCATTCTGTATCTATGTAAAAAATGTATAGTATATATGGCTCTTAAGCTGGAGCTGGCAATAAAAATTATCCATAAAATGTAATCTATGATTATAAAATTACAGGTTTAATGATGCTATATTAAGTCTCACCAGTGACCTGTACAGATACAACATAGTAAGGAGGGCAGATAAAGATCAAATGATCCATCTAGTCTGCCCAGTAATTTGATTATGGTAGTATCTGCCCCTTCGTGCAGGTTACCCCCATGCATTCGGTTAAGGGTAGTAACTGCCATTCTGTACAGGTTACCCCTATGCATTTTGTTAAAGGTAACTTCATTTAGAACAGTGTGTCCAATTCTGGATACTGTATAGGCAGTCCAGAGAAAAGCTATCAAATGGTACAGGATCTACACCAAACCTTCCATGAAATGAGACTTAGACCAAATTTTTAAACCTCATAGAAAAGGGACAAGGAAGGAGGATGTGATCAGCATTTAAATGCCTCAAATATATCAATAATACACGAGAAGAAAATCTTTGTCAGAAGAAAGACAGCTCCCTAGAACAAGAACTCATGCTATCAGACTCCAAGGTGTAGACTCAGGAGCATCATCAGGAAATATTTTCTTATGGAAAAGGTGGTGGATTCAGGGAAGGGCTCCTATGGGAGATTGTGGAAACAAAAAGAATGATAACATTCAAGAAAGCCTAGGTTAAACAGAGCATTCTTGGGAAGAAGCGAGAAGCTAGCCAAAAATTAACTTGGATCTATAGCACCTGCACCAGGAATGCAACTGTGCAGATTAGATGGAACTTCAATGTTATATCTGCCATCACACTCCGTTTCCCTTTTCCATATAAAAGTCCTTATTTTTCTCTCTTTACAAGTGAGCGTGCAAGTTGTTACTAAAAGTTATGTAGGCATCTGGGATTTTCTGTTTCCCACTCAACCTTCCTAGCTGACATTCCTGAAATTTACAAACATACCAATATTGGTCATAAAAGGCTGTAGCCATTATTTGCAAATCAACCTGAGCCAAACTGTGTCACAAATATCAAGCCCCACCCCCGAACCCCCACCCCAGCAGCTGACCACCTTCAAAAAAAAAAAACAAAAAACAAACCTCCTAGGGCTTCAGGCACCTTCTGGTGGGCCCAGCCCATGAACAGTGACCCAACCACCACGCCCCGGCAAAAGAGGCTCAATCGGGGAGTGTACCGCACTGCACACACTGCTACAGAAACGACAGCCCTCCCCAAGCTGCTCCTCAGCGCACACCCCTTCATAACACCCTATTGTAACACCAACAATCCAAGCTACAATGGCTCAGAGGTTCCAACCACAAGCTGGGAGAATCTCACATCAAATAAAGAGATAGAGTGGGTGGGTGGGTGGGAAGCCTCTTCAGACCAAGGGATCAAGAGGAGGCAGCAAGCGAGAACACCTCCTCTTAATCCCTCCTTTTGCCCTATGTCTCCTTGGCCAAACACCAATCTCCCAGTGATGATTTGAACTGCAGGGGCAGCGAAAGAAACCCCCACTAACCTCTGGCACTGGCCAGTGATCCCCTCTCTCCTCCCCGTTTTTTTTTCCCCTGCCGCATTTCAGAGTTTGTGAGGCAAGCAGGGCCTGGAGCCATGTTACTCCCAGCAGCCGGGACTCTGCTCGCCTGCCTCAGGCGCGTCACTAAACTATTTTTTTGCTTTTGTGTTCCTTAAACTGTGAGGTCTCCTTACATGGGTGAGTGTCCAATAAGTGCTGGTCAACTGTGAAGATGTGAGGGTCTTTGGGGATATGCAAAAGAGTGGAAACCTATTAAATAAAATCCCATTCGCTTCATGATGTCTCTCTCATTCAATGTCATTCTCTTTCTAAGTTAATTGTTTTATATCAGTATCTTGTGCCCAGTTCAAATAGCAAGTGTAGGTCCTAGAATAAAACTGGACACTCTGTAGGATGCAATACCTTTTAAAGAGCACATCTAATAAATATATTATAAATGTATTTATCCTTCCTTTGGCATTCGATGTTAATAATCCAAAACACATCTTTAGATAGCAAGTCTTCCTTAGCTGCTGTAATGGGATCCTCCAAAAACTGAATGAACTATACATTTAGCAAACTTGGATCATTTAAATTAATATATTTTCATTGCTACAACAAATAATCTTTAAAAAAAAACAAAGAATACTGTGAAGCTTTTGAGCTGGTATTTCACAAGCCATGATTTCTAACAATTTTACAAGACTCAAGTCTGTTTAATACAATTAGAATTGACCAGTTCAGTCTTAACACAGCTCATTTCTCATATTTGTAGCAATTCACACTAAGCATAGCTCAATTTCATTAGCAAAACAGGATATTTATTTAATAGGGAGCTACGTAAAAGGAAAAATCCATGCAATGTTATTAGCCAAGTTGATTAGAAAAAGCCATTGCTATCCTTGGGAGTGAGTAACAAAAAAATAATAAGTCTACTTCTTGTGATCTGCTGGGTACTTGTGACTAGGACTAGCCACTGTCAGAGGCAGAATGCTAGGCTCGATGGACCTTGATTTGACCAAGCATGGTTCTTATGTTCTTTTTTCTAAAAAATCTCCAGTATCTTACATGCATTACAAGGAAAGGATGTTAATTAAAATGTGTGCCCATTCAGATGTATTATGTATTACTAAATGTTCAGTATATGCTATGCATGCAAAGCAAAAAAAAAAAAAAAAGCATCTGCATAGTATATTTGGTTCATGAACTGACCTTTGAACATTTTCTTGGGGGGGGGGGGGGGAACCACATTGTGATTATTATCAGAAAATATTTAAAGTGTTTGACTTCAATGGTGTACTTTTCTAGAGGCAATCACATTTTTAACTAGGGAAATAGAAAATCACTATGGGATGCTCTGCTTAGATTAAATTAGCAAGAAACTTGTTACCAGACCATATAAAAGATATAGCACAGTAAGACATGACCTTGCAAAACCTTGGAGCCAATATGCAATTTTTTCCCCATAACCCTTGCTAATTATCTGCAAAGTTACAGACCCTTTTAGTGGCAGGTAATTTTTCTTTCAATAGTGAGTTGTTTTTGGCTTTTAAATATTTAATTAGTCTTGTTATGATATGAGAATTGTTACACATGCCAAGTGCTTCGATTTTCAGTCCCTGTTCCTCCTAATTATGCTCAGATTTAGACTGGTCATCCCAAACCTCTCTCTCTTGTAATTATTTACTCCTTAAAGATCATTCAGAGGAGAAATATTTTCACCCTTATAGCTCTCGCTTTCCACAAATGGCTTTTCTGGTCCGTTAATTACCCACTCAGAGGATTAGAGTTTGTAATAATGCAAAAGAACCTGCATCCAAGCTGAGTTTTACAGGAGAAAAAAAGAATAAATTGGTTTTTGTAAATTCACCCTGGAGAATACCCCCTTTTTGGTTATGAATTTCATCAACAGGAGCTATGACCCACAGCTAGATCTCTGCTGATTCCAATAGGTTACAGTGGTGACTCATTTGTGCAGCTCCAGCAAATTCCCAAGGGACCAAAATGCATAACGGCTGTTGAAGTTATCTTTAGGCATTAGAATTCATCTCACTCCCCTCTTTTTTGGGAGTGTAATATACATCACTATAATATCAAGGTTAAGGAGGATACAACAACTTTTTCTCCAAAGTTGTCAACAGGGATCCAAAGGATTTATTTTATAATGCCAATAAAATGCACAGCTTTTTAAAAATTGTATCTGGTTTTTTTTCTTACTAGTTTAAAATTACAAAGGCGAATGTGTCAATCAGTGAAACATAAATTCATTACTACTGAGCCTCTCTTCAAACATTTCTTGATTTTTTTTTAATGTTAAGATTTATAGTATCCCATAAAGCTGGTTAGATCAAGTTCACATTTTGATAGCTGTCTGATTTTCAAATGTTTGTCTCATAAATGTGCACCTCTCAAAATAAGACAAGCATGCTTCCCGGTTTGCTTGGGCAAGCAATGCATTTTCCATTATGGATTTTGTCTAAAACCTGGCATGTCTCACAGGCTTAAGATGGTTTTGCAACTATGCTAAAAATGATTGTGCTGTAGCAATTTTGCCTCTCCCCTCCCAAAAAAATCAGGCAGATTAACTTAAACGAGTGACCTCAGAAAATAATCGCAGTTCAACTCTGACAAGTAAGAGAATGTTAAATCATGCTCGAGTTTAAAATGCTCATCATTTCATCTATTTATCAAAACTACCTACCTCTGCAGGAGCCTCATGTGTTTGCACAATTAAAACCCCCACATTAGCTATACATAATACTGCATTACATTTGATGTGCATCCTTTTCTATTTAAGTACTGGGCTGACAGCAGGAAGAGACTGATAAAACAGCAACAAGACATTGCTGATGGCAATCATGATAACCAAACATATGCATTCTGCCTACTATTTATTACCCAAAGTACTACATTTCTTAATGGGACTTTGGGTAATGCCTGTTTGAGATATCTCAGGCACAAAAGCAACCAAATCACCTGAGATTACTTAATATAAGAAGAAGAAAGCGATTTTGTTTAATAAACATCAGAGCTAGAAGCAATAGATTACTATATAAAAGGCAATAAGCAGTCTACTACCTTCCAGATGAGGAAACACCAAAAGGCTCTGAAAGCCTAACAGGACAGCAGAGTTTATTATATATAAGTAATGAGGATAACATCTGACAGATGATGGGACACAGAGCTACTGATTGCTATGATCAAATATAAAAGTAATGGAACCCAGCTTGTCCTTAAATAAAGATGAGACTGTACACGAGGTCTGTTAAAAATTGATTTATGCTGAAACACAAAAGCAAGTAACATGCGTACATTTGTTTCATAGTGCTTTTGAGATGTCCAATTTAAATGCTTGTTCAGACATCAATGTCCCTTCTAGCTCAAAGTCAAAAGTAGAAAGTTTGCTGGAAAAACAGCAGCAAGGAGAAACATCCCAACCACCATCCTGGATGAAGTATATACATTCATATTAAACACTTGTAAATGTTGCCGAACTTTGATATAACCTATGTGACTCAAGCCTGCTGCACGATGATACTTCACTATCTGATGTACCCGGCTTTGAAATGGATAAGGAACAGTTTCATCCCTGGCTAAGGGAGGGAGGTCACAACCAGGGAGGTGTTCTGCTTCTGGAGCAAGGGAGGGAGCATAGACAGGGGTGGCCAGCCTGCCCATCAGCCGCCTCTCTTTAGGCACTTTTTCTCACCTACAGCTCAGACTGGCAATTTTTCTTACCTTCAAGGCCACTGCATGTGATCAGTTGGGGCGGCCTCAGCAGAGGCCGGGATCCCTGAGGGCATCTGCAGCACTGCCTGGGATGAGTGTAGTGTGCGGCCCTCCTCACAGCGCTTTGGCAGGGCTGAAGGCCAGCCACGGGGATGGGTTTTGTTGCGATCGTGCAGCTACAGAGCTTTTTTTTGGCCCTGCTAGTGAGCTATGCAGCCCTTGCTTCAGGCTAAGGCGGCATACAATGGGGGCCCTTTAAGTGCGCAGGCTGCTGCGATCATGTGATAGAAGGCACCCCCCTACCCCCACAGTGTAGGTTTTGGTGCCCATTTGTTTGGGGGATTTCTTTTTGTTTAAAAGAGAGCTCCGGAGGCATGCTGGAGAGCTGTGATCTGGTGAATGCGGGCCCTCTCCCTTGGCATGTGCATGCATCTGACTGCCCATTCTCAGGTGGAGCATGGCCTGAGGTGGGACGGACAGACCCTAAGGGATCCAAGTAGGGTCATTTGTTGCATTCAAGGGAGGGGGTGAGGACACCATAGTGTGTGGGTAGAGTGCTGATTCTTTCCGAGGCTGGCATGTGGCCCTTTATGTTGAACCAGTTGGGCAGCCTGCTCAGGTAGGTGTGTGTGTGTGTGTGTGTGTGTGTGTGTGTATTAAAAAAAAAAAATACACCTACATTTGGGGTCAAAAAGAGGATGGGGGAGGGTGACAACCTGGAGCATTTATATGCACGAGGGGCAAGTGTGGCTTTACTGCAGCACCTGGAGGTGGCCTTGGGCCAACAGTAGCGGGGACTGATGTGCAGATAATCATAGGTAGGTGAGAGGAGGCAGTCTCACTGGGGACCTTTGTGTAGAAGTGGAAATAGTGAAATACAACAGCCCACTGGCATCATAAACCAGGAGAGCTTGCCCCACTGTTGCTCTACTGTTCCAGCATTATAGTCTGGTATCTTCAACTTCACCTCTTTTCCAATGCTACTCTAGTCTGCCACTATGGAACTAATAGTGAAGTGTAAAGAGGGCAGCTAGGGTGCACTTGGAGGTGCTTCAAGGGAAAGGATCCAAGGTAATAGGGCAAACTTGCCCAACAGCACTGCACCATAGGTAGCCTTGAGTACAGAAAGCTAAGAGAACGACATCTTATGAGAAGTTACGGTCTCCTGACCATAATACAGCAGATGGCAACAGATAAGATCAGCTAGCCCATCCAGTCTGCCCACACTGAGGATCTATCCGAGCTGCTAGCTACAGAGTATGACTTCCTGTAAGACATCACGCCTTATGCAGGACAGTTTTGTTGTATTCCTCCTTTTTAGTCTATAGGGATGTGCTTTTGTTTTTAACGACATCGACAATTTTGTTTCATATCGTTTTTAAACTGAAATGATAAAAACAAATTCCCAAAATTTTGTGAATTTATCATTTTTTATTTAGTGTGCACTATTTGAGTTAGTGAGCTCTATTTGAGTTACTGAGCTGTATTATAGCTCAATGTGCACTAAATCAAAATAGTGCATTCTAAATGAAAAATTTTAAAAAAAATTGCTGAGTATGTAAGATCCCCCACTTAGTTTGCACCCATAAAATGCGAACTGTACTATTGTGACTATTACCCTCGCATCTGGTCTCTTGCTCAGCCTGCCAGATATATCCAACTAAATGAGCACCTGTTTTTCTGCAAGGCATTATAATTGTATTTGCAGCCTGCCATAAGAACATAAGATTTCTATACTGGGTCAGACCAAGGGTCCATCATGCTCAGTATCCTGTCTCCAACAGTGGCCAATCAAGTCACAAATACCTGATAAGTACCCAAACATTTAATAAATCCTAGGCTACTAATGTCAGGAACAAGCAGTGGCTATTTCCTATTGATTAAAAGCAGCTTAAGGACTTCTCCGGGAACTTATCCAAACCTTTTTTTAAACCAAGCTACACTATAGCTGCCTTAATATCATCCTCTGGCAATGTATTCCAGAGCTTAATTGTGTGCTGAGTGAAAATCATTTTTCTCTGATTTGTTTTAAATGTGCTACTTGCTAACTTCATGGAGTGCTCCTAGTCCTTGTATTATTCAGAAGCGTAAATAACAGTTTCACATTTACATGTTCAAATCTTTTCAGGATTTTGTGGAATGCTACCTTATTCCTCCTCCATTGTGTCTTCTCCAAGCTGACCAGCTCTTACTTCTTTAGCCTTTCCTCATAAGGGATCCGTTCTTTGCTGTTTATCATTTTAGTTGCCCTTTTCTGTACTTTCTCCAGTGCAACTGTCTTTTTTGAGATGCAGCAACCAGAATTGTACACAGTATTCAAGGTGCAGTCTAATCATTGAGTGATACAGAGGCATTATGACATCCTCTGTTTTATTTGCCATTCCCATTCAAATAATTCCTAACATTGTTTGCTGTTTCGAGTACTGCAACACACTGAGCAGTCAAATGCAATCTAACCAACTATAATGCCCAGATCTTTTTCCTGGGTGGTAACTCCTAAAATGGAACCTAACATCATGTAGCTACAACATGGGTTATTTTTCCCTATATGCATGACCTTGCACTTGTCCACATTATATTTCATCTGTCATATGGATGCCCTATCTTGCAAGGACCTCCTACAATTTATCACAATCTGCTTGTGATTTAACTCTTCTGAATAATTTTGTGTCATCTGCAAATTTGATCATCTTGCTCGTTGTATCTTTTTTCAGATCATTTATAAATATATTAGAAAGCACCCAAGTACAGATCCTTGAGGCACTCCACTGTTTACCTTTTTCCACTGTGGAAACAGACCATTTAATCCAACTCTGTTTCCTGTCTTTTAACCAGTTTGCAATCCATAAAAGGACATCTCCTCCTATCCTATGACTTTTTAGTTTTCTTAGAAGCCTCTCATGAGGGACTTTGTCAAACACCTTCTAAAAATACAAATACACATCTACTGGTTCCACCTTTATCCACATACTTATTAACTCCTTCAAAAAAATGTAGATTTGTGAGGCAAGACTTTCTTTGAGTAAATCCATGTTGGCTGTGTCCCATTAAATCATGTCTATCTATATGTTCTGTGATTTTATTCTTTATAATAGTTTCCACAATTTTTCCCAGCACTGAAGTCAGGCTCACTGGTCTATAGTTTCCCAGATCACCTCTGGAACCCTTTTTATATATTGTAGTTGTATTGTCCACCTTCTAATCTCCAGGTACAACAGGTGATTTTAATGATAAGTTACAAATTACTTGTAATAGGTCTGAAATTTCATTTTTGTGTTCTTTCAGAACCCTGGGATTTATACCATGTGGTCAGGTGATTTGCTATTTTACTACATCTTCCAGGTTCATCGTGATTTGGTTCAGTTCATCTGAATCATCACCCTTGAAATCAGTCTCCGAACGGGTATCTCCCAGACATCCTCCTCAGTAAACACCAAAGCAAAGAAAAGCCAGACAGATCCAGCTGCTAGTAAATTTATGAATTTTCTTTTTTTTTTTTTTTTTAATCTATTTGCAATATTCAGAAGAAAAGCAAGTGATGAAATATAACGGGGGTTTTTTTGTTTTTTTTTAAACAATGCAGCTTTTCTCTCTCCCCTTTACAATTCTGGTGTTTTGTGGAACCTTTGGACTTGAGTTACTCAATTGTTTCTCCTCAATACGTGTTTCGTTATAATATTTATTCTATAAACATTCTAAAGTGAAATGGCAAATAATTACCCCAGTGAAACCAACACCAATCCTATTGCTTTCTACCAATCTAATAAAAATGAGAGGCTAGAATTTAATCTCTTGGTTCCCTTATACTTAACTCAATAAAATAAGTGCTAGGATTGCCTTCCAATATCCAAGGTCTACCTTGTATACGTAATAGGAATTTGAAGCCAATGTTTCTCCTATTACCCTCTTTTTTTTTTTTTTTTTAAAGAGGGAAATGTGTACACAGACAACTGATGTGTGTACACATACATGACTAAGTGTAGATTTGAACTGCAAGTACCTGAAAATTTACAGGGAACAACTTTTTGTCCAATGATTGATTTCACACCAAGATAAACATATTACATGGCGCAATAAGTCTGCTTAGCAACTTAAAATGGCATTAACATCATAGAAGTAACATTTTTTTTTATAAGCTCAGTTCATCTGCTGTCACCATGTACAAGCCTGAGTGTACAACACTGTATGCTCTGAAGCAACAAAGAAAGGATACTACTAAGAAACAAGCATGCATCTTATGCCACAGATATAAAGAGCAAAAGGTACAGTAAATAAAACATGAAAACAGCATCAACTCACACACAAAAGCAAATTCTAGTCTTTATTTATAATGTATTTGAAAATATAGAATTCCTCATCTAAAACAAAAATGGACCTGACTTTGGAAACTACGCCAATATTCTAAATGCATAAGATTCAGTACACTAAAGTATACAGTATACACAGCTAAGTATGCTAAGAATCTTAACCCATGCATTTAACAAACACTTATAATTAAAGTAAAAAATGGTGTGTAATTTTCTAGCAATCATGGTCAATTTATTAAGCAGTCATTTGCAACTTCATTACTAGATGAATATAAAGCACTGGAATAACCTACTGGTGTGCTTATCTTTGACCCTTAAAACTTTTCCATTTCAGCAACCTTAATGTCAAAATACCATTAGAATGTCTACCCACTTAAAAACCTGAACAACCCCAGGCAAATGAAAAATCTATCGGGGTCAATTAAAAAAAAAAAAAAGTACCCTTGCTGCATTCATCTATAAAGCTTACACAAGCCACAGATGTCTTCTGCTCATTTTATTGTGATAATAAGTTTGCTGAAAGGTGAAAAGGAAGTTTCTGGGAGTAGAAGTACTAGCAATCTCATTTTTCACCAATTCCATTGGCAGATGAAAAAAAAACAACAAATAAGTTCCTATTTTTGTTCTGATTTACATTTCATTTTGGAGGTGATAAAGCAAAGGTGACTTCTCAAAGATCCTCATGAACTTCAAGGAAGTGGGCTGTTGCAGTGTTGGCCTTCATTAGAAAGTCCTAGCTGGTAAAATAGTCATATAAGATTAACAACATGGGGAGTTTGGCCAAAGAAAGTACAAATATTACATGGAACTAGATGAAAGTAAAATAAATAAATAAATAAACAAACAAACAAACAAACGAGGCTTTAGAACAACAAAGAAAGTAGAGCTTCTGCTTTGAGCGTGCACTTCTTCTGAAACCTCCTTATTTATTTCCCTTTGTAAATATAAATGATATAGAACAAAATTGTTTGGTGTATTACTATTGACTGGCAAAGGCAAAAAATAAATAGTACCTATTCGAGACATTCTTAAAGTACACTTGCAGCCCCAATCCCATTCTACTTGCTCCAATCCTTGTACTTTTTATATGCCTATCCTGTTTACTAAGTGATATTCAATGGATTTCCTATAGAGCAATGAACCTTAACAGGCAGCTTTTAATTGCCCCACATAGGAAGCCACATTACTATTAATTCCACAGCTACAGTATAAAACAAAACTAATGCTTCTCCAGCTCTCCAGCAATTAGACCTCTCGGCTATTTGGCTAACTCTGCTTCATGATACCCAGTGCAGTTAATTATATTTTTTTGATGTTAATAACGTCTGTCAGTTTCAAGCATAACTCCTCTTTGATGAATATTTAAATTATATGTGAATAAAAAATCATCTTGGTTATATTTCATATTCAGCAATCATCACAACTTAATAAAGTTCTCCTAAGCAAGAGATGAGATAAATAACTATATGAATACACATAAAAAAGGTCATAAATCAACATTAGACAATACAGCGATGATTAGTATTGTAGGTGATGTAACCAAACTGTGTGGCAATATGAATGATCTATGTCCCCTTCTCTAGAATATTAAACGGCCCGCAAATAAAATTTTTAAGTTATTTCTAAAAGACAGTCATATATTAAATACATCCATGCATGAATAAACTACGAGTACATCATAGGGCTGGGCCAAAAGGTCACTGAGTGAATGAAAAACATAAGTAAATTATCAAAATGATAGGGAATGCTAAGGGAAATGAGTGCATTTCTGCCAGGTTTCAACTAACAATGATCTTCCAAGTAAAGCAACTTTTACTGCTAACCGTGATTTTGATAAGAAACAGGGACTCACTTCAACTCGCAGTGAAGTGAAACTATAAGAGTGTAAATAGTGGTGCTTAGCTGACGAGAACATTATAACAGTAATCTGCTTAAAAAAAAAATAAAACCACTGCTGTAAGGCAGAGCATAAAAACTTACAGGACTTAAATGGAACTCATTAAACAAGAGACTGTAGACAAGTACATTTTCTAGTACTTGATTCATTAAACAGCCACAGCTCTTATACTCTGATGGCCCTACTGAGTAATGAATTGAGTACCAACCAAAAAAAAAAAAAAAGGCGCAGTAAGCCATTATGCAACAGTCCTATGCAGTGTAATATATGGAATAATGCAAGGGGAAGCAGGAGGACTGTTACTTTACGACTGAGGGGACCTGGTGCCAGCATAAAATAATGAGCAAAACTCAAGTGATTTCTCTTGTCATTCGTAATGCATAAGAGGGATGCTCAGGTAACGATGTCACTACTACAGCTGCAATCTTAGGATTCCTCTCGCCACCATCTCTATTATGCCTGTTACTGTATGAATCCACACGTACCCTAGCCTTTCACTGACCTCCAAAAGACAAGGACTGGTGCTGAGAACTTTGCAGTATTCAGTCAAAGACGTCAGGGGTATGGCTCCCACAGAACTGGCATGGCAAAGCTTTGACACAATCATCAATTTTCAAATCAAACTGCTTTCCGCTTGTCCATACTGCCATGCTTATTCACTGGATAGCACCTTTCCACACAGATTTAATACTGGTTTACAGTTATTTAAAAACCCACCACTAGCATCCTAAAAGCAAACAAAAGAAACTGAGAGGCTACACATTCCAGCACAAGACGTTGACACGTGCCACTTTTAAATCCAGCACATCCATAAATGTACAGAAACATCCAGAAAGCAAACTGGTAGAAAAAAGAAGTATCAAAGAGGCAGGCTCAAAGCTCACTTAATAGAAACATTCACCATAGTAGTGACTAGACCAGTGCTTCCCAACCAGTGCGCCTTCAGAGCTGGTCAGGTATGTCAAGGAAAACAGTTACCACTGCCTTATGCTCACATCTAAACCAGCACCTGGGCTCTGCTCTCAGCACCTTGCAGCAATCGCGCATGCCTCTTCTGCCTACCTACGGTATAAGCTCTAGAGCAGTGGTTCCCAACCTGGGGGTCTGTGAGACCGTCCCGAGGGGAGGGGGGGGGTGTCCTCCAGTAGGGATGCCAGAGAGTTTAGCTAGGGAGAGAGTGAGTGGGCTGCTGCTACTCGTGATTAGTTGAGCTGCTGCCACAGGCCAGGAGCATGAGAATGGGGCCTGTTATGGCCCCGAAAACCTCACCCCGCAGAACAGGCACGAAGAGGGGCTTGTTTGCACCCATTAGAAGCCTCAAACCTCACTGCCCCATGTTCAGCAGAGGTGTGGAAGGAGGACTGATTGCAGTACTGAAGGGCTGATTGCAGCCCTTCAGAATCATATTCCCCACTGCTGCACTTTGTGAGGAGGTGAGGAAGAGTCGGGGAGACTGCGGCTGTCAGAACCTTTGCAGCCCCTGCTGCACACTAAGGAAAGTTGAGGAAAAGCTGGGTTATTTTCAGTAGTGAGAAATATTTCCCACTACTGCCATGTGCTCTGCCACTGGCTTGACAGAGAGTAGAAATGGCCTGACAGAGACAGAAGAGAAGTGAGCAGAATGACTCAAAGGCAGAAAGGAGGACATGGGAATGGGGTTGACAGTATGAGGGAAGAAAGAATGAGCCAGGAATGAAGGAAGAAAAGGAGGATAAAGAGGGAGACAGAAATCCATGATTGACCTGGTTAAGGGGAGGGAGAGTGGATGGCAACCTATCAGGGGAGAGTAGGAGAGGACCCCCAGGAACCATACTGGACAGAGGTGGAGAGGAAGGGAGGGGAGGGTCAGAGGACCACCATGATCCAGGAAAAAAGAAGGGAAGGATAACTGCCAGGGATGGAGGAGGAGGAAGGATGAGAAAATAGTCAGGTGTGGATATGACATTGAACACCAGTTATTTAGGAAGGATACCAAAACATGGAGATCTCATTAGCCTTCCCTCCCACTGAAAAGCAGGATCTTGTTTTGCTATTTTTAAATTCTAAATTATTTTGTGACTATCATTTTCTGTATGTATTTTCCTTTATGATTTTTATAAACAAAGTCTAAAAGAAAACCAGTCTATAAGGAGGTCAATTTCCAGGGAGGGTAAGTTTCAAAGCTTTTTCTGTGGATAAACATCTGTTACGTAGGTACAAGAGCCCTTGTGAAAATAACTATTCCCCCCCACTCAGGGTAAAAGTGCCTGTGCTGGGGAACAGCATGCAGACTTTTTTTTTTTTTTTTACCTGTGGGGAAAAAAAGGAGCAGGGCTAGGCTGGGGGAGGGAAAGTACAGGGGGAGACTTAATTTAGAAATCTTCATGCGTATTTTCCCATATGCACTTTGTACCTGCTTCAAAACCAGGTGCAAATTATGCAGGTACAAAAGCTACTGGCCTTCCTCCACTGGCTGAGTTTACAAAAGGAAGCTACATGGGCAGCTGGATTGCAGATCTGCAGGTACTGGTGCTGATTTTCTGCCACGTCAAGCCAAGTTGCCAAACTGGAACTTTTTTTTGAACTTCCTTCTGAAGGTAGAATGGGCTCTACCTTCAATTATGAGAGCAATTATTTATTTATTTAATTGTTTATTTTTAAGGGCTCGGAAATTGCCCCCCCCCCCCCTACATATTCAGTTTAGATCCAAAATTTGTGCGCTATAAACGATTTTGGAGTGCATATCATTAATTTTTGCATGCTATAACAAAAGTAATTAGACATGTGTGAGGATACTTGAAACTTTCTGAAGCTGAAAAGGTGTCCGTGTGATTATTGGACAACAAGCTGGGCCCAGAGATCTTGGCCCCGCTGTGTACAGCACATATAGACAATAACTTTGAAAGGGGAGTGTGCGGGAGCACACTGACACGTGTGCATTGGTGTGTACCCAGGGATGCGGCTATTTTATAACATACGCGCATCCATGCCGTGAGCAGTTTCACCAGTTCATCCACCAGTTCACCCAGTGTAGAACTGGGTCCTTCAAACACCCAGATTTAATAATCTGCACACTCCCCAGTTACCCCAGTCCCTTTAAACCCCTCAGAAATGGCTGTTTGTTTGTTTAAGTTACACCTCCTCCATAGCAGAAGTAAAATTACATGGCACTAGATCTGGGCGCACGCCCAAGCAAGTATTTGCACACATAGGGGTAAGTTTCAAAGGAGTTACGCGTGTAAATGAACGTACTATTGTAACAATTTTCAAAAGCCATTTTCTCGAGTAAAGTGCACTTACTGGAGTAAAACCTATGGAAAATTCAATGACATATTGCAGCAATTTTCAAAAGCCCACTTACTAGAGTAAAATTCATTCAACACTTTTAAAAGTTCCAGTAAATGCTTTTAAAATCAGGCCCATATCTAGTCTGCACTCTGGAACGTCCACGCTTTGCCCAAACCACAACCCTTTTTGATTTGCAGTGAGATATTTGCATGCACATGTAGGCAGCTTCCTGCTGGGTGCCTGCATGTCCTACAGGCATGAACATCTCCCAATTTTGGCATGTGCTGGGCTTTTAAAATTCACCTTATATTGCACAAGGCATCTCCTCCTCTTTCTCCACCTGAGCCTCCTTCCTTCTTCTTTCCTATCCCTACACTAAATAAAAGACTGGGAGAGCATACACTGTGCACTGGATGTGACTTCTCTGAGTGTTGGGAGCAGCAACCATGGAAGAGCTCTGGCAGCCAGGTAACTGAGCTGGCTGCCTACATCACACTGTCTCCCTTTGCCTGCACTTTATATAGAGGGAACAGGTCCTTCTTGGTGGGTTCATGTATGTGTCCCCCACTCTCCCTTCCTTTGTTTTAAAAATTTGGAAGAGGGACTGGGGGGGCTTTCAGTGATTCCCTAGCTCTTCTTTAGCTACTTTCTCAATTAAGCTCTGGAATTCATTGTCTAAGGATATGATAAAGGCAGTTAACCTAGCTGGGTTTAAAAAAAGGTTTGGACAAGTTCCTGGAGGAAAAGTCCATAAACAGTTATTAACCAGGTAGACTTGGAGAATCCACTGCTTATCCCTGGGGTGTAAGCAGCATGGAAATCTACCTACTATTTGGGAGCCTACCAAGTACTTGTGACCTGGATTGGCCACTGTTGGAAATAAGATGCTTAACTTGATGGACCCTTGGCCTGAACCAGCATGGTGGTTCTTTTGTTCTATATGAGTCCTCTCCATGTCCGCACTGCCTGCTCTGTGGAGGCTTGATGTGCCCCACAACATTTTTGTTAAAGTGTGCCTTAAGTTTGAAAAAGTTAAGAGAAACAGGACAGGACAGAGGCAGTGGGAGAGATGTCAGAAATACATTGCAGTTGTAGCGAGGCTGGAAATAACATTGTAAATGAATACTACCATAAAAACAAGATTAAAATGGTAATGTGTGCTGGTAGATTAAAAAATAAAAATACACATACACAACTAGAGAAAGCACCAAATGGGTCAAATGTCAGTTACTATTCACTACAGTCTAGATTACTTCATATAGAAGATTTATACACGGAAGATTCATTAAAACAAATGAATTAAATGGTGGTGGTGGTAATGGGGTGTATATTTGGTTCACAAGGATTTAATGGTCCTACGAGTCCTCTGCTTCTTAAATTTCTTGAATGGATAGGAAAGGTGAGAGAAGAGCTAATGAAGTCTGGTGTCTGATTTCTGTCGTTCCTTGCTCTCATCTTTACCTGCTCTATTGGACCTCAAAATGTTGTTGTGGTGCTTTACATGGTGCAGAGCAGCAGGAGGAAGACGTCGTGAGGGGGCTATGAGCCACCTCTATTTTT
This sequence comes from Rhinatrema bivittatum, assembly GCF_901001135.1. NCBI lineage: Eukaryota > Metazoa > Chordata > Amphibia > Gymnophiona > Rhinatrematidae > Rhinatrema > Rhinatrema bivittatum. The sequence goes on from NC_042624.1 coordinate 89,172,098, forward strand.
GAATTTATGCAACGTCTGAACTGCCAGTTCATCTGCACTGGAATGTTTAATTGGTGACACAGCACTCTACCAAGGGACTCTGACTTATTAAATGAACTATCGGCTAAACATAGCAGTGGTCCTCAGTATTCATTACTCTGAACAAGGCCTTATTCAAGTGCAAAAGATGGGAAGCACAATTGACTTCCCTTAATGCTCACCAACTTCAGAATCAAATTAAAATTTTGCTGTAAGGATATCAAGAATAAGTAAGGTTTATTTAGTGATGGATGGCACAGTAAGTGAAACAAGGGCTTTTCATTACAGCAGAGGTCACTCTTATTCAGGTTTGGCATTGAGCAGGCTTCTTCCCCACTAACAAAAATACCTGCAATTATTTTTATTTTATAATTCAAAAACTGAAAAAATTATATTACGCCCCCAAAATAAAAAAAACCCACCAAACTTAAAAAAAAAAAATCCCCACTACGTATGATCCAATTTAAAAAGTCTATTAAGTGGTATTCTAAGCTTTGTTATTCTAAACAACCCCATGGCTTGTAGGTGACTGGGCTAACTTTCGCATTTTGAATCCTAAAAAATTAAACCAACCTGAATTTAACACAGTAACATAGTAACGATGGCAAAAAAGGCCCAAATGGTCCATCCAGTCTACCCAGCAAGCTTCTTATGGTAGTATCTGCCGTGCCATGCAGTTACTCTCATGTTTCCATGCAGGGTGGCAACTGCTGCTCTGTGCAGTTATCCCCAAGTCTTATGATAGCCCACAAAAATCCATTGCTAGAAACATTTTTACTGGATGAGGAGACTTCTTGAAAATTCAGACAGTGGTGCTTGATGTGCTTTGCTTACGGACTTGGCTGTAGAAGCAGTCCTGTGCTTACTCTCTTACGTCTGCGTGTCAGTACCCCAGACTGTAAAAGCCAGGGCCCGAGTTGGTTGTCGTCTGAATCTGATTCTCCTCCCCCCCCTCCCCCCCTCCCCGCCATCAAAGTTCTAGCGAATATGACTGATTCAAATTAAAATGTGGGTAGAAGAATTAATGCATTCTGCTTTCATCTCAGAGACAAAAGAGCTAATATCTTGCAAACTGTACCCTTCTGGCCCGACAGCATATTTTCACACAAATTCCTTGCAGAAGTGTTATCAGAGACCCTAAAATGATCCCAGAAAACATGCTGCTAATGAAACACAACAGTCCTAATTCAGCTTATACCCATAGAGCACATTTACCCGTGTCCCAGCATAAAAATGACTCGACACCGTGCTAACCGTACATTGTGGTTAAAAGATAGTGCATTATTGATTATACAAATATAAACCCACAACACAGGTATGTAGAAACTGCTTAACCATGCAGCTGTCATCCTCAGAGCTTTTGCATTTGGTATGACCTCCTAAAAGACAAGGGCACTGTGACACTTCAGACAAGTGAACTGTTTCAGTCTCCTTGCAATCACCTTACTGCTTGCAAAATTTTGCCATCAGAGAAGCTAAAAATGAACCTCTCATACAAACACTAAAAGTGCATATGTTTTTTTTCTTTTTATTATTCTTGTAAGCACTTGCCAAGGTTTTAAGTTACTTGGATGATATAGAAGAAAAAAAACAACAACAATACACCAAAACTTACCCAAATTCTCACTAATGCTATACAAAATGATTTCCTGCAATACTTTGTTTTGATAGAATAGCATTATTTTTTTTAGTTTACCTCTGTGACATAATTTTGTAGGCATCTGGGAGATGGCAGTTTGTATTCTCCATCTGAAATGGATCAGCATCACAGATCTTGTCATCTGTTCGGCCATAGTTAGCACTTTCTATCATAATAACATCACTTCCTGGACATCGGAGGTCAATGGGGTAGCCTTCACAGGACAGCTCCCGCCTAACTAAACCAAATGGCAATGCTGCTCGACTGAAACCTGCAAGAAAAGCAAAACAAAATGAAAAAAATATATATATTAATTTTTGAGAAAACATGAAACATCACCCTTGCTGTAGTATCTCAATATAAAAAGTTCTACAAAAGAAAATGCCACTTTCACGTATCAACATTCATGCTACTGTATAAGACTTAAATGGGAGCATAGCCAACACTAAATGTGCTGTCAGTTTAAAGGACACTAAGCAATGCAACTGAAACTTTAACTACACGTGCAGATTATCCTGCATGTGTGCTAGTCCAACAACATTGCCTTAGAAATGGAACCAACCTTTTATTGGTGATCTGGAAAGAGAGAAAGAATTAGAACAGAGTCTGCCTATTTCAGGCAGTTCCTTGATAATTAATGAGGTACTGCTAATGCTAACAAAGCACGGCTGATGACCTTCTCCATGTCTTGAAGCAATATAGAATGATCTGGGCAGTAACAAAACTAAGGGCAAGCTAATTCAGCTGAAAAACCTCCGTACATTGCCACCAGTTCTTTGCACATCCAACAGTGTGCCGATTTAGCTACACACTGCAATCTGCTATTTAATAGCTTACTGATTTTGCAGACACAGAGGTTTTTGTGTGAGTGCTCCATAATTTGAACCTAGCAAACTGCCACACTTTAGAATGAATAATTGTGTTTATTCCCTTTTTTATGAACTATATGATCACATATAGCAATGTATAATTTTGCACCTTGCAATTACTGTCTTTGAAAGCGTTTTGGTATAAAACATTTAGTCTGCAAACTAAGGATATTTGCCTCCTGTTTTGGAGGTAAGGAGAGGGATTTATTTATTTATTGTACATAGTTTTGTTTCTGGTTGACATTTGCACACTAAGGGGAGGATTTTCAAAGGGTTACGCGTGTAACCCCGAAAACTCGCTCCTGTGCGCACCGAGCCTATTTTGCATAGGCCCGGTGATGGGTGCAAGCCCTGGGATGCGCGTATGTCCCGGGGTTTGAAAAAAAAAGGGGCGGTCCGGGGGTGGGACCGAGGTCTCCGGCACAGTGGTTGTGCCGGGGGACTGCATGCTGGCACTTGGCCGGCGTGCGCAACCTACGCCTGCCCAGAGTCAGGCACAACTTATTTAACAAAGGTAAGGGGGGGTTAGATAGGGCTGGGGGGCGGAAGGAATGGGGAAAGCCATCGGGGCTCCCCTAGGGCTCGGCGCGTGCAAGGTGCACCCCCTTGCATGCACCGACCCTGGATTTTATAACATGCACATGGCTGTGCGTGCATGTTATAAAATCAGGCGTAGATTTGTGCGCGCACAATTCTACGCGCATGCTGGTCTTAAAATTTGGCCCTAAGAGAAACAAAACCCCACAAATTATAAAAGTCACCAATGGAACACACTTGATCTTCACCCCCTACCCCCGAGGCTTTATTTACAATCTTTTTCTATCAACAAAGAAGATTAAGCAATACAATAAAGTGTAATCCTGTGAGCACAAAAAAAAAAAAAAATCATATTGTAGCTTTGTGCTGTGCAAATGTAACTATTGCTAAACTGCATTGCTTAGGATAAAATGAGCTATTTTGCTCCATTTTCTCTTCTCTGAGTAATAATTTTACAGCTATAACTTATAGAGCAATAACTCCCCATCCTTTTAGCACATGATAAAGGCCTTTTAGCAACACAGGTGCAGTTGCTTAGGACTGAAATACATTCTCATGCAGGGGATGGCTCTTGGGAAACATGCATTGCCACAGCTTAGAAACTGAAAAAGGCCAAAAGCCAAATTCCACTATGAAGTTCTTTGTCCCTGATAGATTTTCAGAGGGAAGCATGCTGCTCTCTCACCAACTGCTATCGTCCATGGCAACTTTAGATCTCATCCACAGGTCCAGTCATTTGTTTTGAATGTCGTGGCTTTTTAATGAATTTCTGTTCACAGTCTGCTACTTTAAGAAGATTCAAACACTCATCTTCCAAAGACACATGAAACTGCAACTAGCTTTCCTATCACTGCTTTTTCGAATGAAGGCTTGTCATGAGTGCCAGTGCTTTCTGTGGTCCAAGTTAGAATGCTCACTGATGACCAAGAATCTCAAAGGTACCTAGGTAATAGGCTTCAAGTACAATCTTGCCAGAAACTAAATCAAGGACTATTACAGAATCTGTACATTGGAGTCATTTCCACTCACAAATAGTACAAAGATGGTCTTTTATGGACCCAGCAGTTTCCTCTTGTTCCTTTGTGCTTCCAGCTCAGACAGAACCAGAGGAGAGACCTGGTGCCATAAGCCCTCATTACAACTACAGCAAGATTATTCTCTCTATTTTAAATTCCCTGTCTACTTACATTCAATCCAGTCATTGAGGTGATGGTTCTGGGTCAGGGTACCAGGCCACCTTCACGACCCTTGAAATTGTGGGTCCTGAATCCGGCAACTAGGTGCTATCGTTAAGCAAAAGCCACAACTCCCTCCTCCTTTTCCCGGGAGGGCTGAGAAAACTGCATCTGCAGCATCACCAGGCCTTGCCAACCCAAGAAAATGGGAGACCAAAGCCGGGAATCAAACTATAGACTTTCGATACAATAGTGCACAGCAGTTACCAACTGAGCTACCCAGCCGGCCTCACAGAGATTTCTAAAATAAAAATGAGAAAACTTAAGATCAATTTTAACATGACGCGTTCCACCTAATTTACCATTCACACATCTTATTTGGACACAAGCAAGTAACATAGCAAGTGGTCTTTGACACGTTGCTGACCATGAACATACATCCTTCATAGCTTTCAGTTCAAAATCTACGACCTAGGACAAAAAATTAATTTTCCTTTTAGCTCTGACAAGAAACAGTGCAAAACCCTTTCTAGAATATAAGACATAACAAGAAAGCTCTCAAGCAAAGACTCAGTATGGTAACATTAGCATGATGAAGAAAAACAATGATAAAACCTGAATTATTTCCAACAAAGAAACTGCAAACTTAAAGATGATCATATAAGGGCCTACCCAGTTACGTACCCAGACTTTCACAGAGGACTGACTCCACCAATCTGATTTGAAAATAAAATGGCAGGAGGCTAGTGACACCTTATAGACTAACCAATTTATTGAGGCATGACTCCTGATGAAGTGTACTCTCCAGGAACTTCTCCAAACCTCTTTTAAACCCACTAGGCAAGGTGCCTTGACCAATCCCTCTGGCAACAAATTCCAGAGCTGGAGTGTGCAGAGTGAAAAAACTGCTTTCACAAATACTTTAAATTTGCTGGTTGTTAGTTTCATGAAGTGCCCACTTGTTTTAGTATTATTTAAAAAAAAAAAGGGGGGGGGGAAAGAGTCCTTTTATCTACGTTTTCAACCCTATTCTTGATTTTATTGACTTCTATCGTATCCCCTTCTCAGAGCTGAAAAGTTGCAACCTGTTTAGTCTCTTCATAAAGGAGCTGCTCCATTCCCTTTATCATTTTTGTTGCTTTTCTCTGCAATTTTTCTAGTTTGGCTACTTCTCTTTTGAAATGGGGTGATCAGAACTCCACACAATAGTCAAAGTGCAGTCACATCATGAATCAATAAAGAGATATGATATTCTCTGTTATATTCTTCATTCAAGTAGAAATAATTACTAACATTTTGCTTTTTTTGACCACCACTGCATACTGAGATAAAGATTTCAAAGTATTGTCCACAAGGATTCCTAAGTCCTTTTCCTGGGTAGTGATTTTTAATACAGAGCCATTAAGCCAGCACTGACTACCCACAGTTGGGATTATTTCCCCTAAGTGCATCACTTTGCACTTGTCCACATTAAATTTTATCTGCCATTTAGATGCCCAGTCTCCAAGTTTTGCAAGGTCTTTCTGCAATTCTTCACAATCCGCTGTTTTAACAACTCTGAATAATGTTGTGTCACTGCAAACTTGATCATTCATTGCCCCCTTTTCTAGATGATTAATGAATGTATTAAACAGCACAGGTCCCAGTTCAGATCACTGGGGCACTCCACTATTATTGACTTATCTCCATTTGGAAAAATTTATCATTTAGCCCTACTTCGTTTATGGTCTTTTAACCAGTTACCAATCCACAATAAGACACTGCCTCCTATCCCATGACTTTTTAATTTGAGGAATCTATGAGCATCTTCATCAAAAACCTTTTGAAAATTCAAATGTACTAGATCAAATAGCTCACCTTTATCTATATTTGTTTACACCTTAAAAAAAAAAATCTAATGGATTAATAAGGCAAGACTTCCCTTTGCTAAAACCATGTTGACTCTTCCCTGTTAAGCCATGTTTATCTATATGGCCAGTAATTTTGTTTTTATGACTAGCTTCTACCATTTTGCCCAGCTTTCATGTCAGGCATGGTGGTCTATAGTGTCCTGGATTACTCTTGGAGCCCTTTTTAAACATTCGCATTACAATGGCCACCTACCAGTCATCAGGCACTGTGGCTGTTTTAAATGACAGCTTACAGATTAATAGTAACTGGTTTACAATTTTATGTTTGATTTTCTGCAGAACTCTGGGGTGGATACCATCCGGTTTTAGCAGTTTATTACTGTAGTCAATTTTATCTATTACATCAAGGCTGCCCAAACTTCTTCAGGGCCACAACCAAGTCAGATTGTTCACAATGAATATGCATAAGATCTAATGGCATATAATAAAGACAGTGAAAGCAAATAGATCGCATGCATATTCATTCTGGAAATCCTGAAAACCAAACAGTATTGTGGCACTCAAGGACCAAGTTTGGGTAGCCCTGTATTCCATCTTCCAGTTTCACATTGATTTGCTTTAGTTGCTCAGATTCATCATCATCAAACATTTCTGGTGTGAGAATGTTCCCAACATCCTCAGTTATGACTGAGGCAAAGGATTAATTACATTTCTTGCTATTTCCTTATACTCACTAAACACCTCTTTTACCCCTGGATCATCTAGAGGTCCAACTGATTCCCTCACAGGCTTTTTGCTTTAAATATACTTGAAAAAACTACTTTAGTTTTTACCTTTATGGCAAGTTTCTTCTTAAATTGTCTCTTGGCCTGCCTTATTACTGTTTTGTATCCAAACTACCAGGTTTTATTAGGTCTTATATCAGAAAGCATTTTCCAATTTCTCAACCTGGTTCCTCAGATTTATGTTGTCCTTAATCAGAACAACTTTAGATTGTTTAATTCTTGCATCTGTTGATTTTAGAATGAGTCTCAAACTGGATTACTGCAATGTTCTCTTCTTGGGGCTCCCCGATACCTATTTATGGGTACTCCAACTTATACGGAATTCTGTAGCATGTCTCATTTCAGGTGACAATATTTCTCCAACTCTAGCTAGCCTTCACTGGCTTCCAATAGCTTGGAAGGTAAAATTTAAAGTTCTCCATTTAAGAGGAGCAAGATGGCAGCATGACCTGTGCGCACACTGCTGGGTATTTTAGTTACTTTGTTTGAATTATCTGCTAAATGTCTCCTAAACGAAAAGGGAAGATTTGGGTCTTCCCTCCAGACCCATTACTCCTCCCTGTCAGCAGCAGATTCCAGCATTTGTGCCTTGGACTTCCACAAGCAAGGGAGATGAAGTCCCGATTGCGGGTGAAGCAGCATCCCTATCGTCAGGGGAGGAGGTGTCTCTCAGCCCTTTGGACCATAGACTTCACTCAGCACAAAGACACGATTCTCTCAATCTGCCTTCCTCGGCACTGGTCCATGACCTCACCAGGGAGTCTGAGGTGGAGCAGGCAGTGACAGTATTAACATCTGTTTCAACATCGTTGCTGGGAGATGTTTTACACTCCGGAAAATTGGCTCAGGGAAATTTTTTTCAACTGCAGCTCGAGGGGAATTACTTGGCGATTACCACTGGGGTCTCCATAGCATCTATAGCTTCTAACTTCCCGGCAGTAAGAGGAGAGTCTTCAATTTCGCTGGCTAAGCCTGCAGTGGTTACCTTAGATTCCATCTGGGAACTTGCAACAAATTTTGGTAATTCCATTAATAACTGGGCAGAAAAATTGACTCCCTAGCTGCCTCTTTGGAGCCTATGGTTCATCTACATGGGAATCAACTACAGGTACAAGAAGCAAAGATCAATTCCATAGGAATAAAATGCAAGATATTAAGGATCTCAACACCTCTCTTGTTACAGAATAGTCTTGCTCTTAACAGACTGGAGCTTTTGGAAAATTATTCTAGATACTTTAATATCTGCATTCTTAATTTTCCTAAAGTAATTGGCAAACTGCCGCTTGATTTTAAGGAAATACTTTCTGGATATTTTGAAATGTGAGCCAGATTCCACTCCACTGGTGAATAAGATTTCCTTTATTCCTTCTTGTAGCATTTCCTCTGGTCAAGCAAGGCATTCTACTCTTGACCTATCTAATTTGATGAATTACCTTGAGAACTCTGGTCCTGAGATATTAGAAAGGGGTCTGCTTTGGTATCATTTGTTAATGAACCTGATAAAAGTAATGTATTTGTATTTCAGGAGTATAAATTCCCTTTTCTATGGGCAAACTATTAGAATTTTTCCCAATTTATCTAGGCACACTCAAGAGCGGAGGAGGCTGTTCATTTCTTTGAGACAAGCTACCTTGTCTATAGGGACTTCATTCATCTTACGATACCCTTGTAGGTGTGTTATCAAGTTCAATAATGATTGTTTCATATTTTTGGCTACTTAACAGTTACATAATTTTCAGGATTCCAAATTACTACCATCTTCCTAGGGGCCCACTATGGGGTTATAATGGGTTACACTTTGAGTGATTTTTGTGGTGATGTCATACTTTTTCTTAATAAGATTTCTTAATGTCTCCCTTTTAATTTCTGTTCCTCCCTCCTATTTTTGATCACTGTTTGGAAGTGAGATTAACTTTATATTATTCCCTTTTCTCACTCATATATTGATTTCCATATGTTGTTTATACAAAGTTTTTTTCACTTTGTATTGTATTTGAAATTTGAAAAAAAGTTAAAAAGTCCTCCTTTTGATGTTTAAAGCTTTCCACAGTTTGGCCCCATATCATGTAGAAAACCTCTTTGACTTAAAACTCTAGGATTCTGGCTGAAGGCTTTCTAGCTGAAAACATCATGTCCTCCACTTCCTTTGGAAAGAATAAGAATAAGACTACTACACACGACATCCACGAATTAAGGGCCAGTGATAGCAACTTTGGATAGTAGAGTCTGCCATCCTCCTGTATGAAGACAGACACATCCCCAATGAAATCAGACAACAGACTGATAAGATATAGATATACTTGTCATGGTCATGCCAGTGCTATGATAATTACCCTCAACTTTTCCTGAAGAACATTCTGGACAGTTCTGGCAATGAGAGGAATTGGTGGATATGCATACAGTAGACCTGTGTTCCAGTCAAGCATAAAAGATTTGGGAAGCTTATCTGCAATTGCTTAGTTGCATAGAGCAGAATTTAAACTCTCTTTAGTCCTCTGCAGAGTACAGGTTGCTCCCCGGTATTCCCAAGCAAGTTACTGCGACCCTTTGATCAAAGGACTACGCATGTGATTACAGCATTCTGCAGAGGGAGTCCACCAATGTATTCTGAATTCCTGAAAGACAGGTCACTTGTAGATTAGCTTTGTGAATAGCTGGCCTTTAACCAGATTTGAAGGGCCTCTTAATGGAGGGCATATGAGCCCATGCCTGCTTGTTTATGTAGAAATGTCCACCTGTTTGCCTGTCTGTAACAAGATTTTCTTTCCTGAGGTGAGAGAAAGCCCTTAGAGCATAGTGGATGGCTTGAAGGTTGATCTACAGATAACTCCCCTCTAGGGACCACAAGCCTTGGGTCCATGCCACACTAGTGTGTGCCCTCCACACACTAGTGTGGAAACATCACACAGGGCTAGTGTGGAGACATCACACAGGGCTTACTTGATGCACTGGGATGCACAGTGGGGGACCCATATTTAGAAACTCTAAGCACATAATGCTTCTCTCATTTTGTGGCTTATAGAGATCTGGTTGGATAATCATTGGTAGAGTTGATCCCACTGGTTTTAAGGGTCTTACTGAAGACCCTACACATACAGGCGAGTCACAAGAACTACATATACCACTGCAGCCATATGTTTGAGAAGAACAAAGCTCATGTTTGGTCCCACTGTAGAAATGACCTTACTAGGCTCTTTAGCAGTTCACTTCTTTCAACAGGGAGAACTGCCTTCTGATGCAAGTCTATCCAGGCTCCTATGAACTGAATTCTCATAGATGGAACCAAGTTGGATTCAAATAAGTTGATCAGAAAACCCAGAGACTGAAGAAGTTGGATGGTTAGCTTAAAGGTCTCCAGAATTCCCATAGGAGATGGACCAATCAGTTGTCCATGTAAGGCTCCCTGTCAACATAAGCTGTTTAGCCACTTCTGCAAAGCATTATGTTAACACTCTTGGGGATTACTGAAAGAACAAAAAGTTCTTGTACTGGTAATACATGTTCTTCACCACAAATCTGAGATTCAAGGGTATCTAAAGAACTCCCCATGGAATATTACTCTATCCCTGACCACAGGCGGTTCACAGTCATGTGACCTAGATGATAAAGGTGACCAGGGAGGGGACATTCATTTGTCTGAGGGGGAAACCCCTGGCAGGAGCTCAAAATGAACTGAATCCATTTCTTCCCCTTTAGATCCATGAAGAGTCTCCCCAGGAAGAGGAGAATCTATCACTTTATGGAGGAGACTTATTCTTGCCTCTCTTCCATCTTGCATCAACAACCCACCATCAGAGAAACTCCCCAATGCGTGGTAATGTGCGGTTGCTATCTATGAGGAAACCACTCTGTGATTCCCTCTTTTAATAGCTTCCAGCTTTATTCTTCAAAATCTTATTTTTATTTTATTTTCCTTATTTTTGTATTATTTTTATAATTCAACCATGTACTTCTAGTTCATCAATGAACCGTGTGTTTCATTTCATTTTAAGTAGCGTCCTCCCCTTGGTGGTCAGCTCGACCTTGTGCAGCATTCCCGCTCCCTTTGATGAATACTTATCAGTTCCGACTGAACTCCTGTGCTTTTATGAGGTTGAAGCTGCCTGCCCGACACTGGCCGTGATTCGACTGCTTGTCTACTTCAGGGACCATGGAGGAATTTTGCATACCATCTTATGGTTCAAACTTCTTTGCCATCTTATGGTTTGAACAATTTCGAAGTACCTATCTGTTCTTGTGTTAAAAATCAATATATCACATTGGCCCGTTCACTCATTTAAAATGTATATAACCATATATAGAGTTCCAAATTACTTACAGTTTCTCTTATGACAACCATTTCAATGAACGGCGCCCTTCATTCTGTTGTCCGGCGTCATTTTGCTTTTCTGACTTTTAAACTCCCCCGGACCAATTGCCCTTTCCCTATTCAAAGTGAGGCTACCAGCACCCTAGGGTGCTGCCAAACATGTTCTTTGCTTCCATCCTCCAGCTGGTCTAATTTCTATTCCCTTTTCTCGATGGTCCGGCTATTCTATTCCCTTAATTATACTATTTGTTAACCAGTGAATGTATTCTTCACACATAAGTAATTCACTTATGATTGTTATGATTTCTCTTCTCCTGATTTTGTGGACCTGATAGAGGACTTCTTTGCACTCTACTGTTACCATGAATAGCCGATGCCCTGTCTCTGCGGTACCTGATAAGAGACCAGTTCCCTGTCTCTATCGCTCTGCACCGCCCTCCATATGATTTGCTCTCCTCTAGTCGCTCGCCTCTTCTCATCGTTTACCTCTTTCAGTCAGATTGTGTTCTAGCGTTTCCTCATAGATAGCAACCGCACATTACCACGCATTGGGGAGTTTCCCTGAAGGTGGGTTGTTGATGTTTGATAGTGGAGGGAAACAGAAGTTGAGTTGGTGATTGGTGTATACTCTCTTCCATCTTGGACAGGAGAGGTTGGTCTTCAGAACTTAAAGAGAAAGTAATTCTTCACCAGCTCCAACTGCTGGACTCCCATAGGCTGAGGGACTCTAAGTGCTGAAGTTGGAGGAAAGATTGCTTCTTCAGAAACCCAGATTGGTTCATCCTCATTAAAGACTGCTGATTCTGATGGTGCCATGCAGGAACTTGGGGCTGTAGTTGTAGAAGTGGTATGTGGTATGTTCAGAGTCATTCTGTATTGGTTACATTAACAGCTCTTGCTGGCCAGTGCCAGATCTGATCACTGGTGACAGCAAGACCTCTTTCTGCACCATAATGGGATTTTTGTGCTTATGTGCTGAAGCATTCTGCTCTGACAAGGAAGCAGTTTAAGGAGGCCAAGCAGAAGAGGCATTTTGCACTGAAGAAACCACTTTTCTCTACTTTTAGTCTTAACTAACTCTTTTCTTTTAACCAGTGTTTTGCTTTATGAAATACCCCGGCTCTTGTCCTGTATGTTTGTCTTATTAGATTGTAAGCTCTGTTGAGCAGGGATTGTCTTTTTGCATGTTTGTACAGTGCTGTGTATGTCATGTAGCACTATAGAAATATGTAGTAGTAGTAAGAAATGGACAGCACCCTGATCAGTACCAGATCTGGTAGAATAGATGGCACAATGCCATGCAGATCTTTTGTGCCCTGGATAACGACATGTGCATTGGGGTAGAAGACAGTTCTGCCCTGGCAGAGCCCAAGACATATAGTGGTGATTTCTTCGGCATCAGAGGAGATACTTCGTGTCTCTTTGGTGCTTTTCTCCATGCTATACTCAACCCCTAATCAGTGACAATTCTGGGAACTAGTGCCATGAAATTGGGGGAGCCTTCTCAGACTCCTGGGAAAGCAGGGGAAGAATAATCCCACCTTAATTTCTTGCACTCTGAAGAGAGAAACAGCTCTGCTGCTCTACCTAGTGCCATGGCTTTGGGCTCTTATTGATTGGCAGCTTCCTTAGGACCATCATTTTCCAAATGACCTACTGTTTTATCTTTAGGGACAGCCTACCACAACTGTAGCAGTTGGAGGCACCATGATCCAGGCCCAAGCAGCAATAGCAAACAGAATATTTGTTTGTAATGGACATGTTACAAAACGCAGGCCTTAAAACCATTGACTCCAGTTTTCATGGCCTTGGGGCTTTTCTTTTTTTTTTTTTGGTATTGAGCTTAAAAGTTCTATTGAAGGATTGCCGAGGCAGCAACAAAAGCAGAAAAGATGCAATGAGGCAGAATTAGGCTAAAGAATCAGTCCAAACAAAATCTTAAAGAGACTAGGAACTTGTCTGTGCAGTAGCTTGAACAAAAAAAGACTGAGATGCTCAGGGGGCAATATGCATGCATGAAACTCCTGCTTGTGCTCAGTACAACGTTTACTAAGCTCCAACAGCTGGGTCCGTGCCGATATGGTCAGATGATATCGCCTATATAATGTGCCTGATTAATACCTGCTTGTCAATGGAAAATTAAACGTGTCTGAAATTGTTATATACCAGACTATGTGCAGCAACATTAATCAATGCACATCTTGTGAAAGCTCTGATTGACCTCTTTACCATGGTTTCCAGTACTGATCAACATTGTTATCCTAAATATTTAAAAGAAGTTGCAACTAGCAAGTTAGGGAAGAGCTATACTAATTCAACCCAGGACAGACCTAGCCAGTCAGGTTTTCAAGATATTCACAATGATTATGCATGAGATAGACGTGCATACAATGGAGGCAGTGCACACAAATCTATTTAATGCATATTCATTGTGGATGTCCTGAAAACCTGACTAGTTAGATGCATCCTGAGGACTGCGTTGAGAATCCCTGCCTTACAGATAATATTGAAAACAGCTTGCCAATTTAAAAGAATGTAAAGTCTTCTGACTGTGGCAGAGTTTGTGCTTTTAACCATACTACCTCCCCTGGTAAGCACAGCCTTAATGGACTCTGACTTGCCTGACAGTTCCAAAGGTCTCTTGTTGGCAAGTACATTAACTAGGAATATGAAGCAATGGATGTATGAAATTAAGTCTGAATGTAAAACAAGAGCGATATACTGGCTACTAGGAGTCAAAGAATTTCTCTCTAAAAAAAAATGTAAAAAAATGTAAAAAAAAAAAAAAAAAAAAAAAAAAAAAGGTTATGAACTATTTTTTTCTGGGTTTTTCTGCATACTTATTTTGCATTTTTTCCACTTTTTGTCCTACCCTTAAGCCTTTCTCCTCCCTTCCCTTTTATTCCCTCCTCATTCATGGCCAGCCTGTGGCAGCCATAGCAACAGGCATTAAAAAACATTTATCCATCTAGTCTGCTCAGTTGCAATTCTTCCACTTTGGGTAGATAAGCGTATATATTATCATATTCACCCAATACTAGGTTTCCCATCTCTGACATCTTTTACCTGAATTTTCCACCACTTTCCTACCACCGCCGTCCATATCAGTACCAAAGATGTCAGAATGTGTTAAAGTACTGGCCTCTGCCACTTCCTTTAGTTGGCCATTTCAGGTCTTGTCATCTTCCTCTATAATTTTTACAAAGCTAACATTAAATCCAACACCCAAGTATTCTTCAATGTCTTAATACCAAGGTGTTTTTAGGGGTTTTTTTTTTATAATTCACACAGTTACCAAACTAACAAAACCCTGTCCAAGACTATGTTCACTGAAGTCTGGTTTTTAGCCGTCTTCACACCATGAAGGTTACCCTAGTGCATTCTTAGAAGCCCAATGGAGTCTAGCCACTGCTGTTTGGGAGGAAACTGCAACTCCATGCAGGTTCCCCAGATGCCTTCTTGGAAGCATACAGTTAGGAACACAGCCGTTGTTCTGTGCAAGCTACCCCCGGCTATCCTTTTTACTTGGGGTGTCACTTCACATTGATTTCTTCCGAATCATCACCACAGGTATCTCCCAGACATTCTCTTTAGTAAACACCGAAACAAAGAATTCATTTAGCCTTTCAGCAATGGCCTTATTTTCCTTCAGTGCCGCTTTAGCCCCTCGGTCATCTAATGATCCAACTGACTCAGTCACAGGCTTTGAATGTATTTTTAAAAGTTTTTCTTAGTTTTTGCCTCTATAGCCAGTTTCTTTTCAAATTCTCTTTTAGTCTGCCCTTATTTTGTTTCTAACTTGCCCTGTTTCCACTATACCTTCACTTTTTTGAGTAAGGAGCCTCTGTTTACTTCATAACTTTCTGAAGTCCATTATCATTTTAGTTTTCACTACACATTCTGGGAGAACATTCCAAGCATTATCCACTACTTCTGTGAAAAACAATATTTCCTGACATGATTCCTGAGCCTATCCCCTTAGAGCTTTATGTCATGACCCCTTGTTCTACAATTTCCTGTCCATTGAAAAAGGTTTGCTTCTAGTGTATTATTAATATATTTCAGGTATTATAATGTCTATCATATTTCCTGTCTATCCTCTCTGGAATATATATTTAGGTTCTCAAGTTTCATCTAATATGGCTTCTTCTGGAGGCAGACCCAGCACAAATTTGGTTACTTTTCTCTGGATCACCATAGCCTACTTGTATTCTTTTTGACATATGGTCTCCAGAACTGAACACAATATTCTTGGTAAGATCCACCAACAACCTGTACAAAGATACCATCACTTGTTTTTTTTTTAAGTCTCATCTCCTTCCCCCCTCCCCCTCTTCAAGTATAGCTAATCTCTAACCTGGCAACAGCATCTCCTCCTCTCACCATCGCCACTTCCTCCCCCTACCTGGTCTCAGTTCTTCCCGCTGTCAATGGCAGCTCCTCTCCCACCCGGATCAGATTCCTGCTTTCAACACTGCTAATAGGGATATGCAATTGTTTAAGACGAATTAGGCAATTTCATTGAAATTGCTTAATTCGTCCTGGTACGGGGAACCCAAAAACCAAACCAAATTGTCCCGAAATTTCGTGAAAAATCAGTTTTCAGGTTAGTGCGCACTAACTCCCATCAGTGTGCGCTAACGTTAAAATGTTAGTGCACGCTAAGTCCCTGTTAGTGCACACTAATCTGAAATTTGGGTCCCCTGAATTTCAAAGGCCCAAACCACGGGAAATACGAAATTTCCTGCAGCAAGCTAAAAATCAGGCTTTGCACATCTCTAACTGCTAATGGTGCTCATCTTCTCGCTGTCTGCTTTTCTCCCACCCAGCCCAAGCCAGCTCTTGTCCTTCACATAGATGACAGGTACCAAATATTAGGCACTTGGATGACCTGGCATCCAAGATTCTTCCAGCCCTGCTGGTTACAATACCCAAGGTTAAGGGGGAAGATAGTTCAGATAGGCCACAGAGTGATAAGAGACAAAGCAAACTTTTAACCCTGCAAACAAAATTATAAATATCTGAACAGATAAATGCAAATATAACTAAATAACAGAGAGCAGAATGAGGTGTAAAATCCAACATACATGTGGGGTTCCTGAAACTCCTGGTTAATTATTTTTCAATTGAAGCTATGTATCCCAAATGAAAATGATACTGAAAAGCCCAACAGAAAATGTGTGCGGGTTCAGAGGGCTCTGATTATCCTGTTAAATTAGAAATCCCATGATTTAATTGTTCAGCTTTATTCTTATGCAGACAAAGTTGATATCACTGATAAAGTGAGAAATACTTGCTGTAGGCATGAGAGTCCCAATTCAAATATTATAAGAACATAAGGTTTGCCAAACTGGGTCAGATTAAACATCAAGCCTAGTATCCTGTTTCCAACAGTGGCCAAGCTGCAACTGGAAGACTCAAATCATGACATTTCTGCACATTTTAACCCTTCCTGTTTTTCATACATATCCCAAAAATCTGTATAGTCTGGAAAAAAATGAGGACAGTTACCAATACTAGAGTGGTGAGGCAAACCAACCAAACTCCGTCCCTCAGTTCCTACTACAAATTACTTTTATCACTTTCTTAGGTATTCTTTGCATAATAATTCTATAAACCCCACAGGCAGTTTTTACTTGTGGCATTTGCTGAAATGATCAAAGCAAAGCTACACAAGTAGTTTTGTGTTTATCACCATCCCATAAAAAAGTATGCATACTGAAGGAAGAAGAGAAGAAGGAGGCTGCATAGGAGATGGGGAGAATGATTTCTGGTTAGGATTGGGGATCTGGAATAGGAGAACAGAAGGGGAAAGGAGGAAGGAACAAAAATTCTAAGGTCATTGGGGGAGAAGATCCAGGATAACGGGGAAATACGGAGAGGTGGGAGGGGTGTTCCTACTGCTATACCGGTCCTGCTCCCTCTCACATTCCCAGGCCCTCTCTAGAATCTGGCATGTCCCCTCATTCAGAGACAAAGCCAGCTCACTCCCCTCTACCCATCTCTCCTCTCCTGCCCCCACCATTTTCCAAGCCTGCACTTCAGTCATCCATATCTCCCACACAACTAGCCTCAAGTTAATCTCCCTAGTCAGCCAGCCTGCAATTCAGCAAGCCAGACTGCCTCCCTCTGCTGCCCCCTCTCCCCCTTACCCCAAGCAAGCCAACTTTCCTGCCTCCTCGCCTCCACCAGCACACCAAGCCCCCTTAAACCATGCTCCTCTCGCTCTGCAAGCTCTTTCCCATGCCATTCCAAACAACTGATCAGCTGAGGCCAGCACAGCATGGCTCTCTAAGTCTGAACTGCTTAGGGTCCTGTACTTTCACCCTGCCAACACAGTCTCGTTCTCTTCAAATCAGCGCTGAAGTACAGAAAAAAACAAAACAAAACCATGTGGTGCTGGCATTAGCTGATCAGGCAGTACTGGTACATGAAAGAACAGCAGAAAATGTAGACGGCCCATCCTGCTCCAACAACTATGCTGAGGGAAATGAGTGGAAAAAGGCGGGGGCATACCTGTTTAGACTTTGTTTTATGGCAAAAGGCATCTATAGCCAAGCCAGAAATAAATCTGGAGCCTGGAAAGCCCTTACTGCGGACTTGGTTTAGATTAGATTTGAAAAATCGGATGCTATTCCGAAAGAGCAGTGTATGGTTTTCAAATAGCAGCAATTGCTGAACAAATGTGAAAGACTCCATAGGCATACTCCAAGCTTGCCCTGATTAGAAGTAAATATGGATGCTCACCTGGGACACTGCTGTATTTGTGTTTTGGATTGCTGGGAAGCTTGAGGCTCAGGAGATGTATTTGTGCAAGCCTGTTAAGCATTGATCTGCAAGTTGTGTTTGCTGCAGGTATGGTGGCTTTGCTATCAACAGTGCTTGCTGTGATGTAGGTAAAACAAAAAAAAAAAAAAAAACCCCACAAAGAAAGAAAACAAACCAGCTAGTGCATTAGAGGATGAGCCAAATAATCAATGATCCAGTTAAGAACACCATTTCTGAGAATTAGGTTGCTATTTACTAGAGATTTTAGAACTGACTATTTGCACCTATTTTTTTTTCTGTTCAATAAATAACCAATAAGATATTGGGAGGGTTTGAGCCTTAATATATGGTATTTTTGTTGGTCAAATGTTAAGAACAAACAATCCACTTCGTGTTTGCAAGAGAACTGTGCGCCCATATTCAAGATAAAGAAAACATTTGAAGAGTGGAAACGGACAAGGGAATGGTGAAATCAGACGACTTTCAAACACTTAGATTGTGAGATTTAAAGCCAGAAGACCTGACCTTCAGCTGGCACTTTTTCTTTGGGCTGCAGTGCTTATGTGGGTGTGTACAGAATAGTGAGATACCATACAAATATGCCTGTCTGCTCTTCTCTAAGAAAACAGAAGAAAACAATGTCACATGATATGATGACAATATTCCACAAAGTGAATAGTCAGAGGGAGAATTTTATTGCCTTTTTTTGTTCCCCAGGTGTGGTTTGTGGTCTGTTCTTGCAGAAATGCGTGTATGATCTCTGAATATTAATTCTATTATTTTGGGAGGAAAGTTGGGAGGGGTGTTTAGCATAGTAATGATAAAAAGTCTAGCTATAAATGAGATCTCAAACATTAAGCCAGTCGTCGTTTACTATTGGTATAACATTATACAATAGTGCTAGCTAAGACTATAACTTTGATGGTGTTTTTTGTTGCAAAATAGTTATCATTACTATAAAAAAAAAGCACATATATGAAAAGCATCCTATTTGACTGAAATGGGCATTAAAAATAGAGAGGCTTTTTTATCCTTCTCAGAGATTATAGTTATCATTACTATAAAAAAAGCACATATATGAAAAGCATCCTATTTGACTGAAATGGGCATTAAAAATAGAGAGGCTTTTTTTTATCCTTCTCCGAGATTTCAGTCAGAAGCTTGGTTCCCATTATACTATCTTACAATATGAAATCAATATTAGAAGAGACCGAGGGAAATGGAGAGAAAGAAAAAAAAAAGACATTCCTTTTCCTTCCTCTCATTTATGTTATACCCCAATTTCACCGCTTAAATATTTTATATTCATATACTGATCTTTTTTATATACATTAAAATATGCATTACTTGGGGTGGGGGGGAATTCAGTTTCTCTTGGTTGTTGTTCCTTTTAGCAGAAGAGAAATGGGAGTGTATTCACCTCTTTATAGTCTGCTAATACACTTGCTAAGCAAGATTCTGTCCATCCAACAAAGCACCTTTGCCTCCAACCTCTGCCGACTCTCTGCTTCGCTCACCTCTCCCCTCAAATTGCATCCATATCCCAAATTCCACCTTCACTCTCTGCCCAGGCTATGGCTGACTTCTGCCATGAAAAGACTGACACGATAAATTCTGAATTCTCCATCAGATTGCCTCCTCTGCCCTCACTTTTTTTTTTTTTTTATCAAAGCATTTACACAAAAGAAATGTTATCAAGGAAATACATTTTACAAAAAAAAAAAAAAAGAATACAAACAATCTTACAATATTAACCTCAAGTCCACACTGGAGGAAAGACTAATCAAGAGCATCTATACAATACTTGAATTAAACCTCAGTACTACTAGCCAGAAGGGAAGGAAGCAGAATTAAGATACGGATTTATTATCTAGAAATCTTTTTAATTGCTTGGGGGTCAAAAAAAATAAATTTGTTTCCTCGATACGCAACTATACACTTGTAAGGAAATTTAAGAAAAAATGTTGCACCTAAAGCCGACACACATGGCTTACATTCAAGAAAATTCTCTCTCTGCAGTTGTGTTTGCCTGCCGAGATCAGGAAAAAATACTTACTTAGCACCCATAATCCATTATCAAGGGCATCCATTATCAAGGGCAAAGGTAGCAACCAAGTTCTCTCTGGCTACAATATCTATCCAAGAAGTTTCTAATAAGGCTGATACAGCCAAATTTTAGGGAAAGTCAGCAAATCAGCTGCCCCATCATTAGAATTGGGTAAACCCTTTAAAGATGGGATATATCTTACACATTGGTGGAATATTTTGAGATGAAATTTTTTAATTATCTGAGAGGTATTTAACTATTTCATAGTGGGATGAACATCTACTCCTAAGAACATTTAGAGAGTGCACATTTTTATTTCCATTGGCATTTTCAAGCAATTCAATTTTAGAATGCAATGAAATACCTTTAACCAGGATTCTCTACTTGCGTAGAGAAGTTATCTAACTGGGAAGTGTGTGCAGATAAACAAGCAGCTTGAGCCTCTGTCAAAGTAGAGGCATCAGCAGAAAATTTACACAATTGCATCACAGAACCCTGTAAGATAACTTCCATCCAGCACAGGGAACCTCCTAAATCTTCAAATGATGCTTTTTTTTTTTTACTAACTGGAATTGCATCACTTTGAATACTGGGAAAAATAACTTCTTTCACTTCTCCTTTCTTTGGTCCTTGCCACACTTTCTTCCTTTTCTGAATCATGGGGGAGGAAATGGCCCATTTGCTCTTCCACTTCAAACTCACTACTTGTTCCTCTGACCCCATTCCCTCTCACGTCATCAGTTCTATCTCCCCAGCAACCATCCCCTGCTATCTGTCACATCCTCAAATTGATAATTTGCCATCATGACTTCAAATATGATGGGATCACACTGCTTCTCAAAAATCTTCATTCCACTAAATTCATCAGGTCTACCTCACCGCTTTGCTGTGAAGGGGTTATGGAATGGGCCTTATCTGCACATGTAGAGGACATGTCTAGAAATACAATACATACATTTTGGATGGTTGTGATTAAGATTATGGTCAAGAAGGACCAGTCACTTTTACCTTCTCTCTGCTTATTGGGGTACTGGGGGGACTCAGAAGAATCTGACAATGAATGAGAGAACTCTTGTTAATCAATATATACATGCAGCCAGATTTAGGATTGTGTTATTTTGGAAACAGGTTCCAAATCTTGGTCATTGGAAGAAACAACTGGCTGATTATAGCCTTGATAGAGAAGATAACATATACATAAAGGTCATGTGGAAAAATATGATCCGAGATGGAAGATTACTGGGAATACATATGCAGTCATTAATAGGGTACTGTTCTGTTCTACTGTAGTAGCCTTTTTGTATGGATACCTCTTACAGGGGATGATAGGTGGTGGGGATATTGTACTATGCTTGATAAATTGCTGTATTTGAATGCTTGCTTTCTGAATTTGTTGATAAAGTGCTACATATGTATGTCTGAACTGTGCACAAAAAGGTTTTTGGGTTTTTTTTTTTAAACCCTTCGTTGGAACCTAGCTATCTTTTTCTATTATTTCATCTCCTTCCTCCATTTCACATACTAATTGCTTGAATGTTTCGTCTAATTTCACTGTTTTGACTTTCCTTTATCCCAAGCCATTCTGGATCCAATCTAGTCTGGTTTTCACCCTCCATATTCCACAGAAACTGCTCTTATTAAAGTCTCCAGTGACGACTTCATGGCCAATGCCAAGGGCCTTTACTCAATTCTTATCCTCTCTGACCTATACATGGCTTTCCACACAGTCAATCACTATCTACTTCTTGACATTCTGTACTTGATTTGGTTTCAGGATTCTGCTCTATCTTGGTTTTATTCTTACCTCTCCTATCAAACTTTTATTGTACTCTCTCTGGTGGTTCACCACTATTCCACTATTGGTCGGTGTGTCTAAAGACTCTGTCCTGGGCCCTCTCGTTCTCACTACACTTCTTCCTCTGGTGGTCTCAGCTCCTCCCACAGCTTAAAAGTTCCACTTTTATGCTGACAATTCCCAGATCTACCTTTCTATACCACAAACTCCATTAAGAATCCAATCCCAAATTTTAGCTTGTTTAAATGGGAAAGTACCTCAAGAAGTCAATAACTGGATGGGAAAACCTAGAAGAAATAGAAGTGCAGTAAAAGTAAAAGCAGATATTGTAAAGGATATTAGTATTTTTGTTAGAGAAGTAAATAAAGGGAAAAGGAAAAAGAAGCCAATATGTTGGTTTTTTTTGGGTTTTTTTTAAGTAGTAGATGAAAAGTAAGGAAAAGTCATGTTCATAAACTACAAAAGATAACAGAAAGAAGATGACAGGCAACAATATCTTGAAAAAGTAGGAAGCTGGGAAAGTAGACAGGAAAACAAAGATGCAAATGGAAGATCAGACTTTTTTTCTTTTTCTTTTTTTAATAATTTGTGATAGGAGGGGTTGTGAAGCAAGAGATGAAGGGGAGGAATCTATAGAAGTTGGTAAGGAAAAAGCAGAACTGCTCAGTAAATTTTTCTGTTCGGTTTTCACTGAACAAAGGCTAGGAGGACCACCACTGAAAGTAGATGCAAATAAGACTGGAAAAGTGAGGCAAACCTCAATTTTCAGAAAAGTGTGTTCATGAGGAATTAACTAAGGGAACTTAGAGTAGTTATGGAATCTTTGCTGACTGACCTTTTCAATATCATCTTAGAGTCAGGAGTAGTTATGGAGGACTGCAGACAGATGAATGTGGTTCCTCTTCAAAAAAATGGAGATAAGGAGAAGACTGGGAACAAATTAATGGAATTGCAAATTAATGGAATTGCTGCTAAAGCAAAGAATAGTGCAGTTTCTGGAATCCAATGGACTACAAGATCTGAGGAAGTATAATTTTACCAGAGATAGTTTTTTTCAGACAAATTTCATGAATTCTTTTTTGATTGGATGATCAGAGAGTTGGATCAGGGGAGTGTGTTAAGACCTAATGTCCTTGGATTTCAGTAGGTTCAGCATAAGGGACTTATAAATAAACTGAGCACTCTTGATGTTGGCTCTAAAGTGACTGAGTTAGAAACTGGTTGAGAAGAAGACAAAAAAGGGGTAGTGGTAAATGGAGCTCACTCAAAGAAAGGGGCATTACTAGTGGTATGCTGCAAAGATCAGTCCTTGGATCGGTACTCTTCTATATTTTCACTTATCAGGAAGGGTTTGTCTTTTTGCAGATTATATCAAAATCTACAAATGACAGACACCCAAAGAAGGAGTGAAAAACATGAGAAGGGATCTAGTGAAGCTGGAGGAATGGTCTAGAGTCTGGCAGCTAAAATTTAATACTTAAAAATACAGAGTCATGTACTTGGGCTGCAAAAACCCAAGGGAGGGAATCAGCCTAAGAGGTGAAATTCTATACATGAAACAAAAGAGCGGGAATCTGTGGGTGATCATATCCTGTGGCCTAATAGGTAGATAAAGCAATAGCAAAAGCCAGAAAGATGCTTAGGAGCATAGGGAGAGGAATGGCCAGCAGAAAAAGGTAGGTAATACTGCCTCTATAGCAATCCCTGGTGAGATCTCATTTGGAATACCATGTATAGTTCTGGAGGTCACACCTTCAAAAAGATATAAACAGGACAGAGTTGGTCCAGAAGGTATTACTAAAATGGTTTGTGATATTGATTGTAAACATATGCAAACAAAGATCTAAACATGTATACCTCTAGGGGAAAGATGAGATAGAGGAGACAGACATTAAAATATAACAAAGGTATCAATGCACAGCAGGTTGCTCTCTTTTAAAGGAAAAGACACCCTGGAACAAGGGATCAGACTGGGAATTAACCTAAGGAAGTATTTCTTTACAGAAAGAATGATGGGTGCATGGAAAAGCCTCCCAGTGCAAGTGATGGAGAAAAGGACAGTATCTTAAATCAAGAAAGTATGTGAAAAGAACAGGGGATCTCCAAGGGACTGATAGGGATTATAGAGTTGAGCAGTTATCTGGATGGGCAGACTAGATAGAAATATGATGGCAGAGGTGGAGAAGGGAGAGGCACTTACTTCGGCTGATAGCGGACATTACAGCAGCTATTCTGGGGGAGAAGCTGGGAACCCAGCCCTTGATGGTGAGCACAGCACAGCTGTTTAATTATTTCCTGGAATCATCATCAGGGAGGGTCTGGCTCAGAAGCCTCAAAGCCGGCCCCCCTGTGGCGCGCGTTGTGCGGCTTTGACTAAATTACCTGGACTTTCTGATTTTTGAAAAGTGTTTGCCCTCCCGATTATCTTCACCCGTAAGAGATCCAAGTATAATTGAAGCTTCCCGGTGGTACGTGAGTAGTACCAGAAGGCACAGTTTAAAAAAAAAAAAAGCCAAAAACGTTTAAATGCCTCATTCAGTAAGAAAACGGAGGGCCAAAGAGAAAGAGGCCCTGCCGGATGCACATGTACATCGAGGTATGCTGAAACCGGGGGAAGCCTCGCTGAAGGAGGGAAGGGAAAAAGATTCACCCAACCCTTTCTCCTGAGTTATGCACCACCTTATCCCCAGTAGAACGGACGCCCCCAAGTAACCCTGCAGAGAAGAGGCTTCAAGTTTATACCCCTGATTCAGTGGAGTTAGGTGTTAACCAGACTACATGGGACCAGGGAGGAAAAAAACACCACAGGCCATGTCTACTTTCTCCATATCTTCATCGCCTATTGGGGGTGGAATCAGAAGCACTGTGTCAGAGAAGGAACCTGGTGGGAAATATGTGTTCCCACAGTTTTTGAAAGTGGACTTAATAAAACCAGCTGCTATTTCATTAGATTCTATTTGGGATGCTATACAGGCATTAAATTCTAATATCTGTAACCAGATGGCTCCAGTGTATACATATTTGGGAAAAAATGGATACACAAATTGAGAATGTGGAAAAGGATATAATTGCAGAAAAAGAGAATATTACAAAAATTAAATTAGATCTGGAGAGTAATATAGCCCTACAGAATACTTTTAGTGAAGGATAATTATATACTAACTTATAGATTAGAAAATATGGATAATGTGTTAAAAGGGAGAAACCTTCGGTTTATTAATTTCCCTAAAAGTCAGTTTATATCACCAAAAGAGATGTGGAACAAATATATGTCAGAAATCTTAAAGATTCAGATCAAGCTTTATTTATTTTTATTTATTTATTTAAGGTTTTTTTATACCGGCATTCATGAACTCGTTCACATCATGTCGGTTTACAGAAAACAGGGGTGCGGATAATACAACCAAAAAACATAAATAACGTGATGAAGAGAAGCAGTTACAATTAACAAGGGCTAATGAACTGGGAAGCTTTGCCAGTAACATCGAGAATTTACTATATACCAGTCAGTAAAGAACAAAAGGATATAGAGGGTAAAGAGAGCAAAATTATTATTCCTCCAATTAATTCAATACAGTTAAATTTATCGGAAATTTTGGAAACCTCCCAGAAAGATCAGATTATCCCTGCTACTTTAGTAGTCTCATTCCTTCTTGAGGCAGATAAAGAATGGACACTAAAAATGTTTTTCTGACATAGATCAGAGAGTTTTCTGGGTCTTAAGGTAAATATTTTTCCTGACCTTTCAAAGGCCACTCAAAAAAGAAGAAAGCAGTTTTTGTTATTAAGACCCAGAGTTTTGGAAATTGGTGCCATGTTTTTGCTTAAATTCTCCTGCAAATGCTTAATCAAATATCAAGGATTCTCATATGGTTTTTTTCCAACCTAACCAGCTTACAGCTTTTCTTGTGGGTAAAAATTCCTTACCAGGAAGTTCCTCTCCTATTGAACGAGTGTAAAGTATGATATATAGTCCATCAATAGAAAATAATGTACTTAAATATTAATATGAAAGCTTCTTTTTTCCTTTTAAGATGTAAGTTGTAAGATGCAATTTTCATTTTCCTCAGGTTTAAATCTTGAGATCTCTGATTGTGGACTTTGATTTGAGATACTAACAGTTTAAGATGTATAAATTCCTAGTATTAACATATTTATGTTAGTATTAATTATTATGATGATGTATCGCTGTTTTCAAACAAGAATTGTTTTTCTTGAATATAAGTGGTTTAAATTCAATAAAATATAAATTTAAAAAAAAAAAGAAATATGATGGCAGAAAATGGCCATATAGCATATGTTTCTATTTTTATACTGTTCTAAAAATATGTAAGTCCATATTCAGCAGTGCAGGGAATGAGTAAATTATACGAATAAAGTAACAGATTCAGTGGAACACAGCTAGTTATGCTTTCTGTTGAATATACCCAGATAATGTCAAAGTGATCCGAATAATTTTAGGACTACTTTCTGGCACAAACAGACTTACCCAGGTAACACAGCCAGAGAATAATAATAATGAATGTTATACGGGTAAATTAAACCCCTCCCCAAAACACCTATGATTAATCAGGGTTTTACTGGTTAAAACCTTACCCTGATAAAATCTGGAGTGATTGGCATGGCAGGAAATTCAAATCCCATAGGTTGTCCAGCTAAGTCCTGAATTTGTCCAGGCAAACCATTTGATTATGGACCTCATGATTTATAAATATGTTATATTATCTTTTTCTCATAGGAATTCAAATTAAAATATAAGTGGAGAAAATAATCTATTTCTCATCTATGTGGACCTTTTTTGCTCTTTTCTTCAGGCTCTCATTCCTTTCTTTCTTTCTTTCTAATCTTCCTGGTCTTGGAGGTTTGCTGCTGCTTTCTTATACATGGAAAAAAAAAAAAGACTTAAGGCTACCCATCTGAGAAAGATAAAAATCTGAGAGAAATATAATAGCCAATGTTTTGAATATAGTGAACAAAAGAAACATTGTTCAGATAGAGTACTATAAAAATTATGTTAAGTAATTAGTAGCCAATTAAATGAACAATAATCTGAATATACTGTACAATGCAGTTTACTAGGAAAAATACAATAAAGAGGACAGGTGTCTTGCCTTTAAATTGTCAGGTAGCAAATGGCCAGAAACATTAGTAAGGGGAACAAAAGGACAAGTTTTGTCAAGGGGGAGAGAAAATCATGAGATTTGTGTGATTCTGGCATGCTTTTCTATATCAAGGATTAGACTATCTAAAATTATCTTTCTATAATTCAAAAGTTCACAGTAGATACTCTGGTTTTCACCATACCAGAGAAAGAAATCAGAGTTTAAAGCAATTCAAAATCTTAGAACAAAATTCAAGGATTAGATGGATTTGTAGCAGAAATTTACAGATATTTTATGGAACAACTAGCAATCATTATGGTTAAAGTCTGTAACAATATATTAGCTGAACACACAGTCCAGCATCTCCAGCTATGGAGGAGTTGGTAGCAGTTCTTATAAAAGAAGGAAAAGATTCATCATACGGTGTTGCCTCTTACCATGCAATGTTCGTTAAATGCGGACATTAAAATATAAGATAAAATTCTGGCTTCAAAGCTAGCAAGTTTTCTTCTAAAACTTGCTAGCCATATGGCAATCTAGGATTTATAGAAAGCAGGCAAGCATCCAACATTTGTAAAGCAATTAGCAATGGGACCTTTCACTGGGAGTGCTACTGATTTTCAAAGATATTTTGCTAGGAATTTGCTTGTGAAAAATAAGAGTTACTGCAGGAAAGTGGATAAAGTTTATCAAGGAATTTTACAGGAAGTTTGCTTATGATTCTAAAGTTATTTTGCTAAGGGGGAAGTGAGATATCGCTTATTAATTCCCTCATTAAGAGGTACTATGCGGTGAAGCATAGTTGCAAAGGATAACCTGGATTTACAACTGAAGAACACAATTTTGGGAAGTTCTTGAAGCCTGTTGCCTTCTTTCCTTTCTTGATAAAAACTTTGGGGTAGGTCTTAAAAGCCCTGCGTGCCTATTTTGCATAGGCCGCCGGCGCGCACAAGCCCGAGGACGTGCATACGTCCCGGGGCTTCGTGAAAGGGGCGGGAGGGGGTGTCCGGGGTCAGGGGGTGGTCAGAGGTGGGTCCGGGGGCATGGCAACGGTTCAGGGGCGGGCCGGGAGGGCGGTCCCGATTCCCCCGGCACTGCGGCCTGTGCCGGGGGATGCCGAGGCGGCGCGCACAAGTTACGCCTGACTTAAGCAGGTGTAACTTGTACAGCAAAGGTGGGGGGACGCGGAGGGTACGGAGGCAGGCTGCACAGCTCTGCTCACTCAGGCTGCCGATTTTGTGCAGCCTTGCGCGCGCCGACCCCGGATTTTATAAGATACGTGCGGCTACGCGTGTATCTTATAAAATCCAGCGCACATTTGTTTGCGCCGGTTGCGCGAACAAAAGTACACGCACGCATACTTTTTAAAGATCTACCTCTTTGGTTTTAGTGGATCTATCAGCACAGCAGCAGTACCTATGATTAGGAAGGAGACAAGAGTGCTCTGTAAATGTCAAGGGTATGTTCCTAGAAATTTGCTGGAGACAAGTGAAAGCAACTTTGTGCGGGAAGTGCATAAATTCTATAAAATGTATTCAGCAGGGAATTTCACCCTGCCACTATGCTATGGGTCTCAAAGATACAATGTTTTACCCATCTGGCAACGGAAGACTTACTTTAAAGAGGTTTTGTCTTATTTTGATGTTATATACACAGCATAAATAAGTTTACTGGTAGACTGAGGAGGTCCTGTGCAAACAGAATTTCAGATACCTCTTCACATCAAGAGAATTCAGTCCCTTTCTGAATAAGGCTGTGAACACAGGATCAGAAGAGCAATCTCCTGATTTAATTGAAAGGCTATCTAGATTTCTGGCATAATACTCAAAATAGTATCAGTCTGTGTCAGGAAATAACCAGAAGAAAGGAGGGATGCAGAACAAAGTCTTCAGCTCACTCGCCTTCTTACTGAACAAATGGCTATCAAAAATAGTTTCTACTGAGAGGAAATCAAGAGAGTACAGTGGATCAAAAGATTACTTCAGAAGAGCCTTCCAAATTATGCTCCAGAATGGAATTTTTTTCAGTTTTCCCCTAGCTAACTTGGATGCCTTAAAAACCATGAATAATTTCATGGTGACCAGAAAGATCTTTTTCTTAAGCAGTTTCCAACTGAAGCAATTACCACCATCTACACTGAGCGAGCTCGCCCTATGGCCATCTAACAAGAAATACAAAATAAAGTTAACAGAAGCAATAATTATTAAAATACTTCTTTAACGGCACCAGAAAACATTAAAAAAAAAAAAAAAGAGAAAAAACAGTTAATAAAACTGACTAGTGGCACTTTTTCCTTGAGCCCAGAAAGCTCTGTAAGTAACTTTTTCTTTATGGGTTGCCTAAGAACACCAGTTAGGACTCTGGGTTTGGATGGTGTACTGGATGTTTAATGATTATGCTCTTTCCTAGCAGGAGATTTAGAAGATCTGATACAGATGATAAATGTGGGGGATCAATGGTCCCTTTCAAAGTCATTTTGATCATTAATAAAAGGAACACATACAACACAGCAAGACTCCACTTCTACAAAAGCACATCCTTTACTAGAGTCCCTGAACACCTCAAATGGATAAATAATACAAAAGGAGCAAACTTTTTCAGAGGAAAGAATGATCTAGAAGGCAGCGGTGGCATGGTATGAGGCTCCAAGGTGGTAGACTCAGGAGAAACACCAGAAAATATTTCTTCATGGAAAGGGTGATAGATGCATGGCATGGCCTCCTAGTGGAAGTGGTAAAGAGAAAAACAGTAACAAAATCAAAAAGTGAAGGAAAAACCAAAGATCAACAGGGATCTATGGGATTTGCAACAGGAATGAAATCAGGCAGTCTACCCTTATTTATTTAATGTAAAAATGCAACAACCTAGGCGATTTACAGAAAAAGAACACATTCACAATGAGTCTTATTTGCTATCATATTCTATGTTTATATGGAGACAAATGAATTGGAACAAATCTGTCCTGGGCAGCTTCTAGTTTTCTAACAAATGTTGCTGGAGCACCCTCATGTGCCCTCTAGATCTGTCTGAATATCAGTCATCATCTGTTCCAGAAGGCATAGTCATTTTTCTGCTGTGATTTCCTCTTGTTCTATCAGCACAGAAATCTTGTTCTTTGGAAGTTTGACATACAGTGCCAAGATATGAAACCTTGCCCCTAGGTGATACAGGTCTAGTGTAGGGTTCAGGTAAGACTTGTCCCAGTTGATAATCCATCTGTAGGCCTGAAAATATGTCATATCTGTCCTTTGCTATAATGGCTTCCTAGATACAAAGAATTCTGATCAATAAACTGTCTAGATATAAATAAATTCTTGAATTGTCAAAATGCTAATCCAAAGAGCAATGTTATGTATTGAAAATATATTCCTATCTATGACACAGTGGAGGTATTTTTGGTGGGCCTCACTTATCATACAATGGAAATAAGCATCCTAGCATGTTAGAAAGCACAACTTCTTCACGGCCTCATGTAATAAAGGAAGGAAGTCCAAGATTAATCTTCAAAGATTTCTCCTTACAAACCTGTTAATTATCTATAGGTTGAGATCAGGAAGAAAGCCCTGCCTGCTTGGCAAGTATGAAGTATTTGGGGGTGTTCAAATTTGCAATTATTTCTGTGTGGGGGACCTCCTATTCACACTATGCATACCAAGTTATAGAGTATCATCTAGCATCAAAGTTCTTGTGGAATCTGAAAAACCTCAGCCTTAAAAAGGCTTTGAATTATATATTATATTGATACAAAGCATAATAGGTACATTTAAAAAAAAAAAAAGCTTTGAAAAATGCTTTTTTTTTTTCTTTTTAAGGCTTCTTTGTTGGCACCTCAAATTAATGTATTGGAACCCAGATGCTGGCACTAACATTTAAAAAGGAAATAGAACAGTTTTTAAACTAGACCATACAGGAAAGTCGATGGTCGCTCAGAAGCACATGGTTCAGAGGGGGATACCTGCAAAACAGGGAAGTTAGAATATGCCAGTAGAGAGGCCGTTAAGGTTGAAGCAGCTCCTGATGGATATAAATGAAGAGTGCCCAGACGTGAGAGACTCTAAACTGCCTGCATCTTCTGCTAATAAGCACGTTGTGAATCCAAATCCAAATATTAAGGCAATTAAAAGAACACACTTTAAAATGTCTGTATGCAAATGCCAGAAGTCTGAATAGTAAGATTGGAGAGTTAGAGCTTATGACATTATACAAGGATATAGACATAAAAGGCAACTCAGAGATGTACTGGGAGAACAGCCAATGGATACTGATAGAGCATAAAATATATCAATACAACCAGGCAAATGAAACTGGTGGAGGGTTAGCACTATATATAAAGGATGGCATAGATTCAAGCAGGATAAAAGGCCTGCAGGAAACAAAGTACCCTAATATCCATATGGATAGAAATTTCATATGTGATGACTAAGAGGGTAACTTTGAAATAACTATGCACAGCGGCACGAGGGCGTATATGGCTGGGTATAAATGTACGATATTATTTTATAACCTGCACGTATCATATTTGTGTGTATTATACAATATGTGCATCTTTGCCCCAGAACATATGGAGCATGTGTGTGTGCTTACTTGAGAATACATGCAGTGCGCTGAAAGTGAGTATTTCCCTGCCTTGAACGGGCATACTTTTCCTACATATTTTAAAAACATATGTGGGTATATTTTACATGCGATAATAAAGTAGGACTTACTCGTATAAAGCCCAATTTGTGTGTGCAAGCTGGCATATTTTTAAAACATGTGCAATTGAAATTAACCACTTTTACCCATTACTCCACAAGTTTACCCAGTCCATCTCACCATCAAGACACTCCTGGTTTCTTTAGCCTGAATTCCCCTCAGTTCACCCAGACCTCCCCATCCAGCCAATGGTAAACAAAGTCTAATATTAGTTACGCCGGATAATTAGGTGTAAAATTATGCAAGTCACTAAATGTATACATGCAAGTGTTTTAACATATCAACTTACATATGTAACTACTGGCCCTGCCCCAGAATACCCCCCCCTTTTTTATTTTTTTTACAGGCATATATGTGTATGCAAAATGTAAAGTATGAGCATACTTTCAACTTTTATGAAATACTGCTTATGCAAATACAGGCTTCATACACAGCTTTATGCTAACTTTTACGTACGTAATTCTTTGAAAATTCACCTCTAAGAGTAGAGCAGTTGGTGTATACTGTTGTCTACCTGGCCAATGAACACACGCTCTATGAAGTGCTAGCTAAACTCAGAAAGACAAATGAATTTGGTAACACGAGGGAGATTTCGATAACCGCAGAACTGATTAGGTCAATGTCTTGTCTAGATATGCTACAGAGGTTAAGTTTTTTTGATGTCATAAATGATTTTCATGGAGCAGCTGATTCTAGAACTGATGAGAAGGACATCTACTTTGGTAGCTGTGAAGATTTAAAAAAAAAGTACATACGGCATGAGCATTGTTTAAAATACCATCTTGGAAACCCAGATAAAATGTATTTCATGCATTAAAAAATGTCTATGGAAGACCAAATGACTGCAAGCATAACTCAATGGTGAGGTAAAAACAGCAGTTAAAGCCAAAAGGGCATTAAAAAAAAATGGAATGCACACCATAATAAGGAAAATAGCTGGCTGTTGTGGGCATTTAATACTGACAAACTAACAAGAGAAAAATAAATACAGACTTCACTAGCCAAACTGAAAGGATGAATTAAATCATTAGAACTAGACTGACTTAAGTCATAAAAAAACTGGGTTACCATGGCCAGAAGTACTGCAGGCAGTTCTGCTAGATATTAGGAGTACAGCAGCCAGAGCCACTAACCTGAGCCCATTTAAAGTGGTTACTGGGCGCCCTATACCAACACCCTCAGCTACAGACAAACTTGACTGGATGTGATGTGTCTCAATTACTTCTTATTGCAAAGTATTAACTGAAGCTAAGACCTCACAACAGGTCAGTACTGCATCGTCAAGACCACAAATTGACATCACACACAGAACACAACTCAATGATGCAGTATTGATCAAAAACTTTCTTCAGGGAACTGCTCTCGAACCATGCTGGGAGGGACCTTGCCAAGACCTGCAACACATGTTAAAGTTTGCACCTGAACATTAATCCAAGAAGCAGATAGCAGCATTGATCGAGAAGAGAAGCAGATGACGGCATAGATGAGGCTGAGAAGCAGATGAATAATTGAGGTGAGGATTGACACAGAGAATAGGGCCTTTGTGTTCGGGCATAATCCATCCCCCTCCTCAGCCTATTGCCTTAGGTAATGTTTTAGAGCCCCACCATGGTATTCTTATTTATTGTTTGTAAGATTCATGGGATAGTATTGGAAGCATATTGATGCATTAGTTCGTCGAGCTCTTGCACTAATCATGTTTGCGCCCATCTACACATTATTCTATTAACTGTATATCCCAAGTTACACTACCCCTATTTAGCTAGTACCCATAGTTATCCACGTTACTTTGTCAAGTTACTGTTGCCTATGTAATATTTATTGATGTTCCTATGTTCAGAAACTCTGTTTATTGTAACGCCTTAACCGCGACAGTTTTGTTCTTTGGAAACCGACCTGATTTGATACTTGTATTAAGAAGGTCGGTATATAAAAATCCTAAATAAATAAATAAATAAATAAATAAGCAAGCAAGCATATCTGTACCTTACAAATACTTATATTACTTTGACTATGAACTAGGCCAACTCTTTCAACTTAAATTGTTGGATATGCATGCAATGTGGATAGAGAGCTGTAAGCCCTTTCATTCCACTTCTTGAGACACTGAACAAGATTACTTTTGCAGTTACAAATGCCACCCAGTGCTGGTATTTTCCATTATAATTCCCTGCTTCTGATGCAAACCTGTGTGTGCAATGGGTGGAAACAGACAGGCAAGCTTTCTACTGGAATCTAATGTAATAAATTGTTATGACATAATCTAATGATACCAGATCTATGCCCAGAATACAGACATGTTCAATTTCCATAATGATATTATACCACATATATGTGCTCCATTAACCAAACTCATTACTAACACTGCAACACCATAGACCACAGGACATGAGGTCAGAGTGTAATTATGTGGACAAAGTTTAGGATATAAGCTCCACTGTAAGCCACCTAGGATTTTAGATACTGAAGCATAAAAATGTTTTTTTAATTAAATACCCACCCACAACTGTATTATAACAAGTAGAGATTTTGCCTTTGTTCCTTACTATACGAAGGTATCTTGAAAATAAATAGAGGAAGGTGACAATCTTCAGTGGGTTTGCAAATTATGTTCCCTGGGCTTTATTTTCTGGGAAATGAATGATCAAAACAAATAGAACTGGTACTGTAGGAAATCCTCCATTTCCAGTGCTTATTTGGCCCCTGCTTTCACTTTGACAGCAACAATGTCGCAAAGCCAGTCCTCTTTCTGAAAAACACACAAGATTCTCTAGTTTTGTGAGAGTCCTGTTTCCCCAATTAGGTGTAGCTGAACTAGAACCACCATATGTAATCTCAGCTGTAGTAGAAACCCTGACTAATGAAACTACTAAGAGTTTATTAACAGAAATACATTCCCTAGCCAGAGTTGTCTTACAGAATCCATACCCTTGTTGTGGACTAGTACTGAAAACCTATTCACTTCCCACAAATCCAACTACACACTTCTTTGTACATTACTAATTGCATGCAGTGTGGACAAAAGATAAATTTGGCATGCCAGTCCCCTTCCCCCAAGGGGGGGGCACATTTTGAATTCAGAACTAAAAATGATTCTTAATGTCAATATTTCCTATTGCAACTCCCTACGTTAAGTGCTGTCATATGGACCAGGGGGTCCATGCTCAACCTCCTCCAAATCAAACAAAATGTTCTCTAGGGTCTCAAACAAAACCGTACTGTTTTTCACCTGGATCTCCATTGGTTGGAGAGCTAGAGACAGTTGAATGGAGGTCACCTCTGAGTACCATGTTCCATGCAACCTAAAACAGCCATTTTGTCCAGGTACTGCAGCCCGACAACACCTGTCAGGGGCCTGAAATTTTGTGGATTAGTACAAAACCCCTGGTGGTAAGTCCCAGTGCAAAGTTTGGAACATAACGTGAGCTTGCCTTCCTTTTTATGGACCAGCAAAGTATGTGAAAAATGTTACAAAAGAAATATAAGGCCTGTTTTGATTCCTCATTGTTCCTGACCTATACTTTAATTCGGGCCCTGACTGGACCAGTAGTCATGGCATATACATATAAGATTTGTACTAAGAGGCTTTACAGACAACTGGAAGCAAAGATAATTACATAGAGACATCATCACTTTTTTATGAAAAGTTTTGCAAATTTTCCAGGGCAAATCTCTCTACTGCATATTTTTTCATTCTTCTTTTTTTTTTTATGTCATTTGAAAAAGCATCTTTTTTTCTACAAAAGTTGCCAGTTTCAGTTTGGACCCGATCTTGCTTTGGTCAGAATTAGGCCCCAACAATATGCATGCGTGGGCACACTATGTTAAAAAGAGGTATCTTTGGCGCCCTGCTGGGTAACACGCAAATGAGCTAGAGATGTGAAATTCTATAGTGCAGTGAAGCTTGTTGTGCTTACCATGCTTGTAGCTTATGACACATCTTGCTTTTATAAATGACTCCTCAAAATGGATAATTTATTGTGCTGTGTTATTTACTGCATGCAAGCCTTTACATGCAAAAGTATCACCTTCAGAAGGAGCTATGGTAATGTCATATTAGCAGTGTATTGTGGCAGAGATTTTGGGAATATGCCCTGGCCTGTGACACCCATTGTGCTCTGTGTGTCCCTGGTATCAAATTTTTCTTTGTGCCAAAGAGGACTTTGAAGCAATCAGACCTGTTCAGGATGAGAGTTTTAAGCAAAGGTCATACAGTTGCTGGCACAAGGAAAATCATCAATTCAAGCCTATTGTTGCAACTAAAATTTGATTGAGCAAAATTTTGAAATGTCACCTCATTCATTGTGAGTGTTCTAGAACATGAACGTGAATAATTTCATGCCCTTCAAGTATCCAACTTCCAACCTGGTCAGTATTTATCTTGCATCTATGATAAATCCTGGTGGATTGGCCATATATGCAAAGTCTTGATTGAGGAACGTGATGTCTTGGTCAATTTCTTGCACCCCCAAGATCCTGCCAAGTCATTTTACTGGCCGCCCAATAGACACAGTTGTTGGGTCCCAGAAAAGCATATTATTGCTAATCTTCATGCACTCACAACGTCATCAGGCAGGCAGTGTATTTATTCACAAGCACTTTGTCACACATTGAAGGGACATTCAAAAGCATTTACAATGCAGGAAAAAAAAATCAGTAAGTGAATTTTTTGTGAAATCTGCAGTTTAAGAAATTCTCATATCTAGTGTCTTGCCTTTTCTTGTTTTGTGCTTAAATAAAAGCTTGCAAACCTGAGGATGGTACCTTATCTGTCTGTCTGGAGTGGCCCCTGGGCTATGGGGTTGTCAATTTTGCTGAATTGGCAGTGGCTCAGCCACCACTGACCAATACAAGGTAACTAATGAGCATACAAAGTTTTGCACTAACTTTGATACCTAATTTATGAACATATGTCTAAATAAATATCCGTCACAAGCTAAACATGTGGTAAGCACAGTATACTGAGCTGCATTGCAACATCTCACATCCCTAGCTCATTTGCATGTTTCAGAGTTAGGTGCCAAAGATGTCTCTTTTTAACATAGGTACAATAATTACGTGCAACCCCTCTGTCTAATATATAAACATAATAACTATGCCAGAGGTAAGTAGGCAAAAATCCAAAGCCCAATAATTAAATAAATTTATTATATATATTAACTTTGTATAACATGCTGGCTTATGTGAAACATATATGCGTCCTAAAATCTAATACCTTAACATAAATATTGTCTCATTCATACTGCATACATCCATTCATTCAATAAAATCGCAAAACATATACATTGTAAACACCATAACATTAATTAACACATGTCCAAAAATACCCCTATTAACGTCAATCTACCCGCTCCATATACACTTAACATATATTTAAATCCTCTCATGACATTAATTAACACATGTCCAAAAATACCCCTATTAACATCAGTCTACCCGCTCCATATACAATTAACATATGTTTAAATCCTCTACTCCGACGAGTTTACTCGTTTCGCCTGTGAATACAGGCTTCCTCAGGGAACCTTTATATTTTGTAAATCAGGGTCACTTTCTTTATAAATTTTCTGCTTTTGATATTTCCTGATCTCTCAGTTCTTCTCCCAA
This sequence comes from Rhinatrema bivittatum, assembly GCF_901001135.1. Lineage (NCBI taxonomy): Eukaryota > Metazoa > Chordata > Amphibia > Gymnophiona > Rhinatrematidae > Rhinatrema > Rhinatrema bivittatum. Next base: position 89,209,294 of record NC_042624.1, read on the forward strand.
TCATGTGTTTAACCCAATGATTTGTAAAGCTCCTTCCATGTATATGTTTCTCATTCAGCCATGCACTATTGTATACTGATTATTCCCATGAGTATTCCTTATGTGGACCACCGATAACCACTTGGCCGTATTCAAACGAATCTTCACAATGGATGACAAACCTTCATAATAACGCTCGTATAAACTTTTGTTTAACAAGCTTTCCACTCGACTACAATCGGGATCACGAAAACCGTAATGAAAGAATGTTAACAGGAGAGTAGTGGACCGCATTACGGTTTTCGTGATCCCGATTGTAGTCGAGTGGAAAGCTTGTTAAACAAAAGTTTATACGAGCGTTATTATGAAGGTTTGTCATCCATTGTGAAGATTCGTTTGAATACGGCCAAGTGGTTATCGGTGGTCCACATAAGGAATACTCATGGGAATAATCAGTATACAATAGTGCATGGCTGAATGAGAAACATATACATGGAAGGAGCTTTACAAATCATTGGGTTAAACACATGATTGGGAGAAGAACTGAGAGATCAGGAAATATCAAAAGCAGAAAATTTATAAAGAAAGTGACCCTGATTTACAAAATATAAAGGTTCCCTGAGGAAGCCTGTATTCACAGGCGAAACGAGTAAACTCGTCGGAGTAGAGGATTTAAACATATGTTAATTGTATATGGAGCGGGTAGACTGATGTTAATAGGGGTATTTTTGGACATGTGTTAATTAATGTCATGAGAGGATTTAAATATATGTTAAGTGTATATGGAGCGGGTAGATTGACGTTAATAGGGGTATTTTTGGACATGTGTTAATTAATGTTATGGTGTTTACAATGTATATGTTTTGCGATTTTATTGAATGAATGGATGTATGCAGTATGAATGAGACATTTATGTTAAGGTATTAGATTTTAGGACGCATATATGTTTCACATAAGCCAGCATGTTATACAAAGTTAATATATATAATAAATTTATTTAATTATTGGGCTTTGGATTTTTGCCTACTTACCTCTGGCATAGTTATTATCTTTTTAACATAGAGCATTTACACTGCAAATGATGCTTGTCTTTGGGACTGTAGTTCTGAGCAAAGCAAGGCTGGGTCCAAGAGGAAACATGGGGACCTTTTGTAGCAAATAAGATGCTCTTTCAAATGACATTAGAAATAAAAAAAATTAAGAATTGCATGGTAGAGATATCTGCACCCAAAAAATGGTGAAAATTTGCATAATGATCTCTCTGCTTCCAGTTGACTGCAAAGCCTCCTAGTGCAAATCTTACATGTGTCGTGGGCCATGTCTACTTATCCAGTTATGGCCTGAATCAAAGTATACATCAGGAGGAATCAAAGTCGGCCTTAAACTTTTTTTGTAAAATTGTTCACATACTTTGCTGGCCCATAAAAAGGTGGCAAGCTCATGTCAAGTTCCAAACTTTGCATAGGAACTTAGCACCAGAGGTTGCTGTAAACCACAAAATTTCAAGCCCCTAACAGGGATTACTTGGCTGCAGTGCCTGGACAAACTGGCCATTTTGTGTTGGGCGGAGCACAGTACTCAAAGTAACCTTCATTCAGCTGCCTCTACCCTTTTGAGCCAATAGAGATCCAGCTGAAAGATTCTGCATAGTTTTGTTTGAGGCCCTAGCAAACATCCACACCAACTTCTATTCAATTTGAAGGAGGTCAAGCGTGGATGATTTTCTAAACTGGTCCACTTAACATGGTATGTCCCATATATGTGAAGGGACAAGGGGCAAGTCCACCTGCAATAAGGCTATCACGTATTTGGATGACTCGAGGCTTGTAATTGCTTTGACTGTCTTAGTCACAATGGACTGATTTATATTTGCTGTTTGCATCAAAGCTAACTTAAACCTACCTAATAAAATAGGACTTACTAGGTACTGGCATACAAATTAGTGAAACTGATGTGCATAACTATTGCAGTTACATTAATTTTCTTTAGTGTCTTATGCCTTGGCTATCAATGGATGGTAAATCCCTACCATAAGTCACAGTAACATAATAATGACAGTAGAAAAAGACCATAAATTCCATCTAGTCTGCCCAGCAAGTTTCTTATGGCATCCACCGCAACTTTATGCAGGGTAGCAACTGTCGGTCCATGCAGCCCCCCTCCCCCCGCAAGCCTTATGTTAAGAGTAGTAACAATCAAAAGAGTAGTAACAATCAAAACCAAGCAATTGGCAAACCATAACAAAATTACTGCTAGCAACATTTTGACAGGGTGAGCAGCCTTCTTGATAATTCATACAATGCTGCTGCTTGAACATGCTTTGCGTTTGGACTTGGCCTGGAAGCAATTCTGCATTTTTCCCCTAATGATTGTGTATCAACACCCAGGACTGTAAACGTCAGGGCCCAGCAATGGCTCCTGACTTTTATGGTCCAGTGTACTGATAAATAAATATTCTCCTCCCCACTTAAGTTGAAAGTGATGCTGCAGTTGAGTCAAAAATCATATAAGCTCCGTAAGCTAATTGGTTAAGGGTAGTAATCCCCATGCCTCCTGTTAGGGTTAGTAGCTGTTGCTTCATGCTGATTACCCCTCCCCCCCCCCCCATGTACCCTTTTCTTAACTTCTAACTCGAGCCTTTAGGGATCTAGTGCTTATCCCATGCTGTTTTGAATATGTTTACTGATTTCAAGCTCATAATCATGAACACACGCAAATCAGACCACATAATCCCCCCTCCTAAAAGACCGCCACTGGCTTCCCATCCCATCACGCATCCTATTCAAGACCCTCACCATCATACACAAATCCATCCACAAAAGCAACTCCTCCTGGCTCAGCGAACCCTTCAGATTCACACACTCCTCCCGCCCAACCAGAACAAACCGTAAAGGTACACTACACATCCCACCCCTCAAAAAAACCCGTCTCACATCAACAAGGGACCATGCCCTATCAATAGCAGGCCCCACTCACTGGAATGCTCTACCGACAAACCTCCGCCTCGAGCTCTGCCCATACAAATTCAGGAAAATGCTGAAAACTTGGCGTTTCCACCAGGCATTTCTTGACTAGTTCCTTTTAACCACTGACACCTTCACCTCCTCACCTTGCAATTAACCCTCACTTCCCCAAGCACTATGTTAATATGTTAATATGTAAATACCTTTAACCCTTTAGTTTCAATTTTTCAGGCTCACATATAGAGCCTCCTTCTAGCTGCAGCACCGTTGTTGCAACTTGTTACTCTTGTTGCTCCCCTTTCCCCCCTCCCTGTTTTTTGTATTTTCCACCTTTTTCTTACTAGCTGCTCCTCGTCACCTTTCAATTTCACTATACCACTTCAAGCCTCCCTTCTTTCTCTATCTGACAAATGTTTTGTCACCTCACTTTACCTCTTCGGAAATTATTTTTTCCATTTGACCTTTTGCTTTCCTGATTTCTTTCTTCATCTCCCTCAGTTTCACTAAATATTCTTCGCTGTGTTCCTCTTTTTGGGATCCTTTATACTTCTTGTACGGTTTTCTTTTTTTGCCTTAACTTTTTCAGCCACCTCCTTTGAAAACCAGATTGGTTTCTTTTTCCTCTTACTTTTCTAATATATAGATTTATTGCCTTTGTAATAGCTCCTTTTAATTTAGCCCACTGTTCCACCTCACCCATTTTCTCCCAGTCTTCTAGTCCTTCCTCCAGGTACATCCCTATTTTAAGAAAGTCCGTATTTTTGAAATTCAAAATTCAGACCTTCATGTGACTTTTTTGTATCTTATTTGCGATATCAAGCTCATAACGTCTGATGCTCAGGTGGACACCTAAGTGGACATTAGACACATTATCCCCATTTGTGAGCACTAGGTTGAGTATCACTCCCTCCCTCATGGGTTCCATTAAAATTTGTTTGTGCAGAGTCCCTTGAAGGGCATCCACTCTCTCTCTACTTCTTGTAGATTCTGCAGAAAGGTATTTCAAATCTACATCCAGCAGATTAATATCTCCAATGAACAACACTTCCCCCTTCTCTCCCACTTTTTGGATGTCTTTGACCAGATCTCTCGCCATCATGTCTGTCTGAATTGAAGACCTGTAGACCATTCAGATGTAAATAGAAATACTTTTTTCTTCCTTGGTTTACTGCTCTTCCTAGCCACATTTTCTGCTTTTTTGTGCTTATTGATTTTATTTTCTTATCCTACTTCCTGTATCACTTGGAGGGTAACATACCAATTTCATTGGCCATCTTCTGTCACCCCTGCCATCAGTTTATAGTTCCTGCAATAATATTAGCCCTGTTTCTTGTTGGAACTGAACTTTCTGATCTCCACTTTAAGAAGAAACTCTTAGACTGTTCTTATTGTCCTTGGGGAGGGAGGGGGGGGGGAGAATTCCAAATGATTCAGATCAACCTCGGCTAACATGAGACTAACCCATAGCTTCCACCCTGAATAGAACTAACCTCAGATATAGGATGAATGCCAGCGAAATTGCAGCTTGGAACATATATTGTTATAATTAGATTGTAACCCCCTCTGCGGATAGGGAAATATCTACAGTTCCTGAATGTAATCTACTTTGAAATGCCTGAAAAGTGGAATATAAATCAAAATAAAAACACTAAACATGACAAAGGGGAGAATGTAAGGGTACTTTGAGAAAGTTTTCTATGAAGTCAGACTAGTATGGTGGTAGTCAAAAAACAAAGATAATTACAGTGCAATGAGATTGCACTGGTCAGATTTGTAGAAATAGCTAATGCTAGTGAAATGCTAAAAACTAAGCTAAAGGTTAACCAGTATGTTAAAGATTAGCATTAAATTTCCTTTCTGCCTTTTGGGTTCAATTTACATAAAACCAAATGACTTCCAAGAATCCAGTCTTATTAGCATATATGAGATAAAATTATAATGCCAACCAGTTTAAAAATGTTATATAAATAAACTAACCCATTGGTTTATAAGTTTAGGAGTGGTAAAATTTTACTGAGTGTAAAGCTTAGAAGAACTGACCTGGTATTTACTCTCTATTGCTCAGTAAGCATTGCTCTTTATAAGATATTATAATAAAAGGATTTTTTTTCTCATTAGCTTGTAGGTATTAAGAGTTTCTTTCAGATCACATTAGTGCATAAGTAGTGGCAAGTCAGAAGTAAAACAGGCCAAGAGAGAATTTGTGAAGCTTACCAAAGAGGCAAAAACTAATGAAAATAAATAAAAATTCTAGTACATTTGAAGCAAAAAGTCTGTGAGGGAGTCATTTGGCCTATTACATGATCATGGTGTTTTAAAAAAACAACAAAAGAAACCCCCACACTATTCAGGAAGGACAAGGAAATAAAAAAAACTGAATGAATTTTTTGCATTGGGCTTTACTGAGAAGGATATTGGGAACATATCCACACCAGAAACATTCTTTGATGGCGATAATTCTGAACAACAAAAGTAAATAAATCTCTGTGATAATGGAAGATGTAATAGATCAAATTGACAAAGAACAACAAATGGTATGCACCCCAGAGTCCTGAAAGAACTCAAACATGAAATTGCAAAGCTATCATTTAAAAAGCCACAATACCTGAAGACTGGAGGGCAGCAAACATAATACCAATCTTAAAAAGACTTCAGGTGTGTACCGGGGAACTATAGTCCACTGAGCCTAACATCAATAACAGGCAAAATGGTAGAAGCTGTTCTTTAAAAAAATAAAATTACTGGCCAAATAGAAAGACATGGCTTAGAGGGGAAGAGCAATGTAAAGTCTTTCCTTACAAAATTATTAGATTTTTTTTTTGAAGGTGTAAATCACAGATAAAGGAATTTTACAAATTTCCCCATGAGAAAATCTTTAGGAAATTAAAATCATAGAAGAAGTAGGGACCTTCATTTTTGGTGTCTATTATTCTTTATTTTTTTCTAGGAATTTTTCAGGGTTTATTATGACAAGAACAAAAATGAGAGAAAAAAAAAGACATTTTTACATAAATATTGTCCTGGACAAAGGCCAAGACAATAAAATATTAAGAAGATTCTCCTATCCACCCACTCAGCAGCATCCCTGTCTGTACCCCATTCCCGACCTAGCATGTCCCCCCTATCCCACCCTGCCAAGAATCTCCCTTTCCTCCACTCCCCACCACTCCAACAGCATTCATCCTTACTAGTGGTAACTCCAGGCTTCTCAACTCTTCTTCAACAGCATGCTTACTGAGGCTCCTGTGCTTTGCAGCACTGTTCTTCTGCTTTTGTGCAGGCAAGGGACCCTGCTGGGAAGTGCTTCTGGTGGACAGGCCTGCTTCAAAAGCATTTGCGGCCCCAGACAGCAGGCACTTTGGCTGCTAGTGAAGTGAGAAGGTAGAAATGGAGGATGAGAGCTTTCACTAGTAGGGAATGGGACTTGAAACAGAGCATGTGCTTTGGCCCACACTGGCTTCCAAGCAGTGGCTGGAGGCAGTGAAGTGCTGCATCTGCAGCTCTGTAGTAACTTTTTAATCAGCCTAAAATTAGAGTGAGTATTGGATTAAATAGATTGTCACATTTGAAAAAAAAACCCAGAATTTATGAGTAAAAATCAATTTAAACTGAAAACGAAGACCCCTAGATAAGAAGCAATGTCCTGTTGTGGAATGACTAAGACAAGAAACAGAAGAAGACAGGATGACTAAATGGTTCATTTTCCAAATGGAGAAAGGTCATTAATGACATACCACAGGAATCTGTACTGGAACCTCTGCTGTCATAAATGGTCTATTAAAAGGGAACAAATTTGCAGGTGACAATTATTCCAACTTTTTAAAACAGCAGCAGATTATGAGAAAATATCGTGCAAGACTAGGAAACTGGACATCTGAATAGCAGATGAAATTTAATGTGTAAAAGTGCAAAGTGATGAACACAGAGAAAATAAACCCAACTGCAGGTACATAATGCTGAGTTTTTGTTGAGTTCTAGCCAGGAAAGGACCTTGGAGTTCTTGTGGACAATACACTGCAATACTCAGCTCAGTGAGTGGTGGCAGTCAAAAAAAAGCAAATAGAATGCTAGAAATGATCCAAAAAGAAATGGAGAATAAAATGGGAAAATATCATATTGCCTCTGTATAGATACATGGTGTGACTGCATCTTGAATATTGTGTGCAGTTCTGGTCACCCTCCATCTCAAAAGAGATATAGCAAAATTAGAAGAGGTTGAGAAAAGGGCAATAAAAATGATAAAAAGAGGATGGAACTGCTCCCCTATTAAGAAATGCTACCAGGTTAGGCCTTTTTAGCTTGGAAAAGTTGGCTGAGAGGGAATATAAACTTTATAAAAAAATATTGAGCAGCAAGGAACAGGTAAATAAAGGATGATTTCTCTTTCAAACACTAAAACAAGGGGATATGCCATGAAACTAACTACCATAAGATTTAACACAAATTGTAGAAAGTACTTTTTCATTCAATGCACAATCAAGCTTGGAAATTTGTTGCCAGACGACATAGCCATACCCTTGGGAAAGTCATCACCATACCTGGGAGTTAGTAACAAGAAATAGATTTACTTTTGGATCTGGTGGGTTCTTGCGACCCAGACTGGTCCCTGTCAGAGACAGGATACTGAGCTCAGTGTATCTTGGTCTGACGCAATATAGAGTATCTTATGTTCTTCTTACTTTAGAAAACTAATTTCTTTAAGAATGTGCTAGTTTGGATCTGGTTTTATTTTTAAACATTATGTATTCAGAAGAGAAGAATTTCTGAACTACTTGCTGGCTGAGAAAACCAATTCCAGACTTCTTAAGATTTTCTTGGGCCTAACCAGTAGCTCCATGGCAACATTTACACACAGAGGGACTTGCATTAGATTCCTGGGTCAGATTTTATACTTCCTGGACTGACCAGGTGGCAGTGCACACAACACCTAGAGGGAAGGAGTCCCAGTCTTCACACAACATGCATGGGTCCCAGATGAGCACTGCTGCTGCACTGACTGGGCTAGAAGAGCTGGGAGGGGATATATAAGAGAAAAACAAATCCCTGGGGTAAATATAAATGAAGGCTCATGATGCTGAATCACAGCCACAGTTCTGACTGAACTGCAAGAACAAATGACAACATTACTGCCCTTCCCCCTCCCCAAAATACAGTTAACATGTCGCCCCAAGATAAGACATACTGTTCTTCTTTCCTTAGTCTGAACATTTTGTAGGCCAAGAAAAAACCCACAGGCGGGTTAGAATAAGAGCATAAAACCATACCACAATCATACCAAGTCCACACACTCACCTTAACCAGGATGGGTTTGGTCCAAAGTAGCAAGAGAGAAATGGAAAAGGAAGTAAGATACGATCTGTTATCTCTCTGCCAGGAGGTACTTCAGCAGAGCCCTACTTAGGTGGGTTAAGCAAAGCTTTCAGAACTATTTTTCATATGCTCATCCACAAATGCCCACCAGTTAATATGATCAGGCTGTTACGTACCAAAATGGTACCCTTACTAATACTAGTCATCTGTCAAGTTCCCACAGAGCTTGTTATGCAAGGAATTTCAAGGTTTGGGACCAACAAAGTCCAACTTTATCATCCCCATAAATACAATGTTGTGATTCATTTGGAAATGGACATCTTTAACCAGCTTGCCAGTCTTGTTTGCCCCAAATAAAAACAGTTGATCTGATTTTAAGGATTTCACCCTCTTCGAGTAAATTTTAAGCTTCTGAGCTTTAAGACAATCCTTTTTTTTTTCCCCAGAAAGTATGACCCTGGTAATATTAGGCAATACAACCTCGTGACTGAAAACAAAACACCTTAGTTTCATGAAAGGACAAATCCTAGTACCAACTCTAACTTATCACTATAAAAAACTGAAGAAAAAAAAAGACAAGTGAAATAGAGAATGCATAGTTCCCTGACCTCTGTTTGATAAGGTTACTACCAGAAATTATGATTATTAAGAAACACCATAAAAAATGAAGACCTCAATTGAGAAGACGACTTTTGCCAAAAGACATCTAAACTAAAGATCAGAGAATTTAATCACCCTCAGAAAATATCTAGGGTAGGAAGAAAACACATCCTTCCCAATGTCCATTTTGGGAAGACATCTGATATGTTCCAACATCAACGTTTCCATGAGGTCCAGAAACCAGAGCCTTATTGGCCAGAGGGGCACTATTGCAATCACTTTGGATTGGTGCACTTTTATCTTTTCTACCACCATTCTCATCAGATCACAGAAGAAATAATGTACAACATCCCTTCCTTTCCAGCTGCCGAGCCCATTTAATAATATTTAGTCTATAGACATCATGACAGTGCCACTAACCTTTAAAATCCATTTCATGCACCTGCGCATTATGTACTTTGCAGAAATATCCATACGTTTTGACAGCCTTAACACTGTGCTATCCTCCTCAGGAGCCTAGCCCAACTTGATTACCTCTTCTTAAGTTAGTATAATCAGCTTAGAATGACATTTCTGAAGGTCTCCCCCATGGTCCAGGTAACTCCATGATACACCACTACCTCCTTTACCAGAGAATTGATAGAAAGACATCTTGGATTTGGAAGGTCCACCAAAATGGGAAATGACATAAATGAACATTTATGATTTTATATATATATATATATATATATATATATATATATATATATATATATATATATATATGTATTGTTTTGGGGGTTTTTTTTACTGTAAGCCTCTGACCCAAGGATAAAGCAGCATATAACTCTCAAAATAAATAGATAAATAAATGAATAAAATGTGGGAGAAGTCACCTATGGCGGTGGAGTTTTATTTTTTAAGATATAAGATTTGCCTTTAGACATTCAATGAAACTGTCCATACTAGCAGTCAAAAGTGATTTTCAACTCTGCCCTTCCTTTGTTTAGTCTAATTCTTCTCTGCCTTCTGGGTCCTCTCTCCACTTCCTGTATCTGCCCTGTCTTAGACCAGGCACTAAAGATGATTCATTTTTGTATTTATTGAATGCCTTACATTTATTTCCACCAATCCAAGTATCTTTTATCTTTATTAAAATTTGTGAATTGCTTAACATGAATCTAAGCGATGTATGGTGTACAAGACACCCAACTTAAAAATAAAGAAACCTAACAAATCACCACTACCACACAACAGGAAACAAATGCAACAAAAGAGTAGAACTGAGGGTTAGCACTTTGTTTGATCTTTGCTTTCTTCTCTATGTGATAATAATATGGAGCTAGTTTAACAAACCACATTGCTATCTCAGACAGCTTGTATAGGGCACCTAAGGCAATGGATACACAGACCTTTCTGCCCCAGAAGGTCCTTGGCCTCCAGATAATAATCCAGACTGAACTAGCAAACCACCACGTATTTAAGGCCCACAGTTTCAGTCTATGGCCATCCTTCATGCCCACTTGGTTCTGTAATTGTGGGATAACTGGGAATGACAGAGTTAGACATCAGACTTTGGGGGCCAAACTGCCATTCCATAGATTTTTTTTTTATTTTTTTTTTTACCTCCAGTGCTGTCTCTTCTATCAGACAGGTTTGCAGTGCCATCACCACAGTTCTTAAGAAAGGCCTTAGCTGCATCACAGGAACCACTTGTGCATTCATGTGCAGAACTGAAGCCTATAGCATTAGGATCTTGCTTCAACATACCACTTGACTCATGAGAAGAGGAACAGAAGAAGGAATCCTGGGAAGAAAAAGGAAACAGAGGAACTCATCCTAAGAAAATTGGTGTGTTCTGCTGAGCCAGCAGGTGGCACTAAATCCTCCATGGTACAGACCTAACTAATTTATAAAAGTATTTTTCATTTTATGGTTTATTTCTTTAATGCTGGCAAACTGAAGACACTGCTAGGTATGCAGAGCCACTTTCAGAAGAAATGTGTTCTCTGGGCATATACAAATATTATCAAATATCTTCCTTCAGCCTCAGAAGAAGATCAAATAATTCTAATCCTTAATCTCTTTTTTTTTATGCCTTCCTAAATCTAGGATTGGCATATTTCTTCCCTATTTTTGCCAGAGTATCTGTAATATTCCCAGACCTTTCTTCCTAATTCACACTGCTTAACCAACAATAGTTCATGCTCAACAAGAGTAAGAGCAGACCTACAAAGTTATGAAAAGTATAGTAGCAGCCACAGCTAGAGAAAAAACTAAGTTGTTTTTGAAGTGTTTTCTAATAATTACTTAGCCAGAGAACAAGGTCTACGTTACTCAAATATAACCAAAACTGAGAAATTTGGTGGCACTGCAGATTTAAAGAACGTATAAACCAATTACTTGTTTAGTATATTGTCTATACATCTAGCTCTCTCTCAATATATATTATCATCTATGTGTATGTGCGTGTTGCATGCTGTTGAGGTCCATTCATTGAACAACCCTTCTAAAATTCCATTAGCTAAATGAGGAGCCTAATTTGTAGCAGCTTCTAGATCCGTCCATTTTGGCGATAGTTTGTGTATAGCCATAACAATAGCGTTCAAATCTTTAAAAGGACAGACCTTACGGAAATCCCTCTGCCTAGCTTAATGACAAATGAGGGTTTGAAGTGGTAAATAATAAATCACAAAGAATCCTCAACCTAGTTGTCAAGGAAACCGGTGTGCCTGTGCTATAATTGCTGTGATCCCCATCTTGCCCTTTTCGTGACACCAAGCCTTATCATGCATTCTAGTCAGAGACTGAGAAAGTAGCTTTTCTATTCCTCTCAGGCTAACATGTAACGTGCACTGAGCCTGACTTGAACAGGGCCATGGTACCTCACAAATGCTGCATTCAAGGCCATCCTTTTTCTGTCTGTAGACAGTAATTAACTAGCAAGCCCCAGTATATTCTTGTCAACCTTTTGATTGGAAATAGGACTGATCTACTTGAAGGTGCTTTAGAAGGTCTAGACAGCTGTGTTTACTAGAAAGGCTTCTTTAATTTATTATTGGAAATCCGTAATTCCAACTCGCCTAAATTATCTTCTGTTCTATCTTGGCATCTGGCAAGTCCTACAAATGATTTCTTAAGACATCAGGACTAGTTTGTTTCAATGGAAATCTTTCAAAAACTGTAATATTTTGGCTTTAAAAGTGGAGGATAAATAGATGCTAAAAGCAACAGCTAAGTACAAAAGTAACATGATGAAAATTATCTAGTTACAAATTCTGTTACACTAGTCCTATCATTTTATCACTAATCTTATTTTTATGTGTACAATGTATTGTTTTTTTATGACCCCTTTCCCCATGTTAGGTCACCCTTGATTTTTTTTTTTTATTTTTTTTTTTAAACAAGCTTCTTTTACATAAAGGCTGACAAACAAGTAGAACTTTTTACTGCGTCAAGAATACATTTTTTTACTACATTTTGAAAACTGTGCTCCCTTCATCCAGTCAGTGATTGCCTTGTAAATCTATATTTATGTGGACTATACGTCATCCCCGCTACTTTAACTTCTTTGTAATAATGATGGTCATCATATTGTGTTACATTTTCAATCACTGCTTTCTACTAAGCAGTTTTTCTTTTCATTGAATTAACTCAAAATTTCTTTTTTTTTTTTTTTTTTTTTTTTTACATTCTACAAATGTTTTATATTTTTATTGCTTCTTCTCTTATTTCATGGCACATTTCACATGAACAGACTTGATATATCCCATAATTTAATATTTTCAGTTTATGTTTAATCTGATATGCCGCATGAGTAGACCTGCAACTTGTTTATTCACTAGATGAAAGTTCTACGAAAAACTAAACTATCTCCTCCTGTTATCCATTAATTTGGCCATTTATTTTAAAAATTCATTACTTTGGTTGGTTCAGTGCTGTCAATTTTCTTCCACTTTTACAATCTTAGGCCTAGATTCATCATTCCACTATAAATACAGGAAAAAAAAAAAAGGGGGCGGGGCGATAGTGGGCAGCAGGTCGCATCGCGGCAGTGCGTTTTTGCCTGCCGCAGTTGCGGCCACGCCCATAGCGCCACTTAAAAAGATGTTTCCAATGCTACTGCCAGGGATGTCTAAAACATTACTGCGCACTGCAGTACTGGAAAGAAAATTTTTCTAACCCTGCCAAAACCCCACCCCTTTCCCTCATTTAAATGCTAACGTCACGCTAAGGCCATATCGCATTTTAAAGAATGACCCTCCTTGGATGGTAACTAATTCTGGTGCGCGTTTGCCTGCTGGTGCCTAGAGTCGCGTTCATTTTATAACATGCGCATATTATAAAATAGCTTGAACACGTGTACATGTGGCACACAGTTTAAATGGATGTGCGCATGTGCTTGCCAAAGGCCGTGCCTACCACGTAAGTGGGGAAGTTTTATACGGTGTGCATGCAGACGCAATAGGTGATTTTCCCAGTTCGCCCAGTAAAGGGACAGGACTTCCGAACCCCACCAGTTTAATAGTGCCCCTTGCCCCCTATAAGCACCACCTCTTAAAACCCCACTGACTAGCCTAGAGTTTTTTATTTTATTACTTACATACTTGTCCATAGCAGCAGCAAAGTTACACGGCAGGGGACCTCGGCGCGTGCTTGTGTGCATAAGTATTTATGTGCTCAACTCTTGGCATTCCCCCAATATGCCCATGTCCTACCCAGACCACGACCACACACCCCTCCCCCTTTTTCAAAACTTTTCATTTGTGCGTTTAACAGGAGATACACGCACATGCGGGCGATTTAAAATCCGCTCGGCGTGCCGGCCCGATTTGTGCCTGCATCTCCCAGTTTTGGCATGCGCAGGGCTTTTAAAATTCACCTTTACTTCTATTAATTCACTTCACAAGCATATAATTGACTAGAACTACTTATTCAGCTTTGCGAAATCTTAAGCGGAAGTGCATTCTTTTTTATAAAAATGATAATGTTGACCCTTAAACTATCCCTTCAAGCCCAGTAAACACTTAGAGAAACAGCAAGACTACTTTCACAAATGACATCACCATTAAAATGCTGGCTAGCAAGAGGATGCCAATACAGAAACATGGCAGCACAAAAAGACAACACGCCCTATCTAATATGCACATCCACACCAACTACTTAGCACTGCAACCCCTACCACATCCTCAGAGATCCCCTGAACTTATCACCTGGGGGCCGATGCAATAAATGAGCGTGGAAAACGGGCTCTCACTGTTGAACACCCGCTTTCCAAATGCGCGCCCGGGCACCTCTCCTGGGTGCGCGATTCAATATTTAAATAAGGGATCGCGCTGCCAAGGAAGCACTAGGGACAATTGCATGCCCTGAGCGCCTCCTCGTCAGGCGAGGTCGGCTGTCAGCGGGTTAGGAAAATGGATGTTCGTTAATTGAGCATCCATTTCTCTAACCTGACCGCCAGCACTTTTTAAATTTTTTTTTTTTTAATCTTTTAAACCTTTCAGTTCCTCAGACTTAATATCGCCACAAAATAATGCCTGCATTTGCATTTCATAAGCACTATTAGTTTTGTCGGTGGTTGGACGCATGTTTTAGATGCTCTAATCCCCTTATAGCATATGGGGCTGTGAACACGCATCCAAATTGCGCGACCAACCATGGGTTAAACAGTGCGCTCAGCTGAGCACACTGTTTTGCATCGGCCCCTTGCTTTCTTGAATTTAGATACTGTCCTGGGTCTCTACTATCTCCACTGGCAGGCTGTTCCATGCATCTATCAACTTTTCTGTAAAAAAAAAAAAAAAAGATTACTTTCGAGTCTACTCCCTCTCACCCTTCTTCCATGATCCTTCAATTTAGAGCCTTTATTTTGTTGAGAGAAGCCTGGCCTCCTGTGCATGAAAGCTTGGAAGTATTTAAATGTCTTTATATCTCTCCATTCTGTTTTCCTCTACAGTATACATTTTAGCCTGTTGCTATATGCTTTACAATGAACACCACTGACCATTTTAGTAGCTATCCTCTGTTGTGACTCCAACCTGTTTATATCCTTTTTGAAGGATTGTACACAAAACTGAACCAAGTATTGTAATTGAGGTATCACCAGGACACTTATACTGGGGAAATTATCACTTCCCTTTTTCTGCTGACCATTCCTTTCTCTGTGTACCCAAGCTACTTTCTGACTTTTATGGTCACCTTATTCACCTGTCTTGGCCACCTTAAGATCATCAGATATGATCACCCCTAGATTCCATTTTTCTTTTGTGCTTAGAATTTCACCC